>NC_039360.1:19640411-19662623 GCF_003573695.1 Papaver somniferum | reverse complement strand
CTAAATTTTCTTAATTCTCCAAATCAAATTTTTGCACCCCCAACCTATAAAATAAATCTTGGCTCCGCCCCCTGGTGGAGTAAGATCTCAGCTAACTCATATGAAACGGACAAAGGCAATTCCATACTAAAAAAGACAAAAAAGCAAAAAAAAACAAATGCATATTATGACAGAAGCATGAGGACGATGGCTTCGAGTCTCGTCACTAAGATGGAGATTATTAGGCCAAGCATTATGGTTTAGCTTTTCCCTTCCCTATCCCTTCTATATAGGAAAAAAATTGGCAACCACTATGATCTTTCGTATCCCTATAAAAGTAGGGTAATTCTCTCTCTTCCCTACAAGGTGGATCACATTTGATCCGGGTAGTAGAGAAGTGAAATGTGACGGATACTCAGTTTTCGTCAAATTTTCTGCTTTATGGAAACTCAGTTTCCGTAGCATATTTGACGGTAACTGAGTTTTTGTATCCATAAATTTATTTGTTTGACCTTTTTTCCTTTACACCTCTCACACACCCCATCCTAACCATCCATCATTAATAACGACTCTATCTTCTCCACCGTCGGATCGCAACGGTCATATTTTCAAAAATTCTCTATAAATACCACTCTAACTCTCTATTCAAATCCCCACCAAGGGATTAAAATACATAGGTTTGTATTTAATTAGTGTATAGAGGGATTTGGCGGGGTTGGGTCTAGCACTGGGGCTAGTCTAACTGGCTCGATTTGGGTAGAGGCCTGGGTCCGGTTTTAGCCTATCAAAAAGAAAAAAAATAAAATCACTCCAAATCAATTGATTTCTTATCTCTCTACCAATTGATTTCTTAATTCTCTCCTTCTACCATATTTGTTTGATTTCTATCTTTATCTTCTACTACTCAAGTTCTTATATTTTTTGGGTAGATTCGAAATGGTTAATAATTTTACACATCAGGAAGAGGTTGATTTTACTACTGCCTATATTTATGTGAGTTGTGATGAAATTGTGGGTTCGCAACAAAAAACATCACTATTTTGGATACGTATTCATCAAGTATTTGTCGAACGCAACGACAATCCTAGTGGAAGATGGTAGGCTAAGAAAGAGTACCTACAATGACTGCAAGTGCACAGCGTCCTATTGTAGACTAGGAAAATACAGGTCGATCCTCAGGGACAAGGTGGGTGTAAGTTGAAGCTATGTTTTTACTAATACTGATTCGAAACAAGAGTAACCAAAAGGGGGGTTTTGTTTGCCGATACGGCTAGATGATGGTAGTGACTAAAATAACAAAAACGAAAGCAAAGAGTAATCTACAAGCAAATAAATAAGGTGCTAAGGAAGTCGAATCCACCGCTTAACCTACACTAAGTCAATTCAGTCTCAATACTATTCTTGTCCCTTATAATGGACACCGGTGGTCTTCCGCCTATCTAGGGAAGTTTCAGGAGGATGGTTTAGTGTCACTAAGATGATTCCTAATCCTAGTATTAGCTTCCCTCTCACAAAACAAACTAACCGCAGATCAATCACTTAGATAATTAAACAACCCTGATATGGATATTCTAATCGCAACTAAGGTATCCCTCCAAAGTACTAACTGTCTGATTAAGGCACAACTAGTCAAAGGATCGAACAACAATCAATTAAGCATGAGTTGTAGCACAATCAACATAGTGTTATTCTAACTACAATGGATACATGGCATACACTGTGAGAGAAAAATGTTGCAGGCTCAGATAATATTTATCCAAAACATTATAGCACAGCAAGAACAATATCAATACATGAACCAAACTTAACAATAGATCAATGGTTTCATCTAAACCCTAACTATGAAATTAGAACATCATGGAGATAATAAAATCAAACATGAATTACTGCTTGGTGCACCGTCTAATCCGGGCATGAATTTTACATCAAAAGCCCTCCTCTATTTATACGCAATTTTCACTCAATCACTTAGAATTTGATAATTAGAGAATACCCACTCACCCAAAAGATGTTTTCCGACAAACGCATTCTGCAAATCAGACCTGCAACTCTTGATTTGATGTTTGCTTTTTTCCATTGAGGATAACCCTAACTATATCTCTCTCAATCCTAGCTTCTAGGGTTACTGTTTTTGATAAGAGAGAAGCTAAGATAGAGATAGATAGAGATTAGAAGGTTGATTGATTGCATAGGGTGGTTGATAGGTTGGCTATGCTCAGTGGTGGTCGGTAATGGAAGTGATTGATGGAGGAAGAGAAGTGATGGTCTTTACAGAGCTTGCAGGGAAGAAGAAAACGAAGTGAAGGTGTGTTTGGTTCTGCTCGAATAGGGTAAGGAATAGACGACACTAGAATGTGAAGCATATGTAGCAAATGTAGATGTCTCGAGTGTAGATGGCTTTGGATGCCAATCATCTGTATCGAATCTGGGCTCAGGCTTGGTACGGGCTTTGGTCTTGGTCTTTTATCTGTTCTAGGCCCATGTCTTCTTCAAAACAAATATCTCAAGCCAACTTCTAATTTTAAGTTGTGCAAACGGAATTCTTCACTTGCGGATGAGGTGCAAACAACATTCTTCACTTCCATCTAGCGTGAGCATTTGTTGTCTCTCTTTCAAAGTCATCAATTCTCCGCTTCTCTTGGCTCCTTAATTCATCCAAGCTTTATTTACTACCTAAAAACACAAAATTAATTAGTACAAGTATTTATTCTTGAAAACGAAGAAAATACATAATTTTGGATAATATATGATTTTAAAGCGCAAAAGATGAGTTAATTTCCAATAAAAAGGTATAGAAATATGCAATATTTGGCATTCATCAGAAGACATTGGGGTGCCTTAAAAACAAAGATGAAAGCAATAAAAAAAAAAAAAGATGTCAGATAATTCGTCGGCATTCTTAACGCTATATATCGACAACACAAAAGCGCTGCATCACATGAAGATTTGGTAAGTTTTCTTCATTTATTAATTTTTTTTGTTTGTTGCAATTAGCTAAAATTTTCTTTTACAATATTTTAGACAAAAGAAGGTAGAGAGAAATTTCAGATACAAACCGGCCTACCTTTCAAGTTTGATGCCTGTTATGAATTATTTAGAGCAAAGGTCCAGGGATTTAATTATGAACTCACTGTAGCCCAAAATAGTCTGTTGTTTGAAAATCATTCTAACTTTGTACCTTACGAAAACGGTACAGAAGTTTTTCCTAACAGAGAGACTCGTTGGAATTACAAGTACAATGCTCGTCCTATGGGAACCAAAAACGCCAAAATGCTAGTAAGACAGAAGAAGGATCGGGAGCACCGTATATTCAGAGAATGTGATGAGGGGAGTTCTTCGGTTAAGATGGAAGAAGATAAGATCTATCAATAGAGTGCAAACATTTTGGAGTATCTTAAGGAAACACGATAGGAAAGAAGTAATGAAAGCGGAACAAGAATCCAAATACCAAACAATTTGGGCGTCTACTCAACAAACAGTTATCAAATGGGGAAAGAACTCAATTTGCAGAACCTCCAACACCAAGCTTATCAAATGCATCAACAACAAACACACTACGACGAAGATGATGTAATAACGAGTATGGATCTTAGTATATTAGGTGGAAACGAAAAAAATATTATCGATGCAAGCAAAAGGATATTCTGAAAAGGTCGAATATAATCAGCGTTGAAGATTCAGAAGATGAAGATGTAATCCATCTCTAAATTGTTCTCTCCTTTAATTGAGTTTAGTTTTTATTTTCAGTCTAGTTTTAAATTAAAAGTGTTGTCTTTATTTGTTGTTTGAATTAATGAAATTAAGGCTTGAATTTCGAGTAACTAACGGTTGAATTTCCAAATTAATATTTTTAAATAATATAGCCGTTACATTTTTTAAAGTATTTATCACCAGTGTGGTGTTCTTGTTTAATATAATACTAGCAGTTTCATAATAAAAGTTTGGATTAAACCATTGTTCATTAATAACTAAGAATAGAAATTACAACTGATCAATTGATTAAAACGTGTAATGCCCTTCCCAGACATTTAATCTTAGTGGACTGTTAAGATGAACATATTACATGTTATTATTTTTCCCGGTGCGATATTCAACTATCAATGCCGTTTCGAAATGATAAAATGGTCCCTTTCTCCATTAGTATATGCACCTTGTGCCGCAAACCTGTCCTGTCTGTGTCTAGCGAGAAACTCATTATACTTGACGCATAAATTCTTAACATGATTTGTCCTTCTGCAAACGTAGTCTGGTTCATACTGATGGCGTGGTTCCTTGTACTCGCTCATTTGTTTAATAAAAGGACCAGAAGAAACTTCAATCCAAAACATACTATCATATTCTTTTTCTTTATAAAGATCCTTAACAATGTAATAATTTTTAATCCATTGGGTCTTTTCTTCAACATCCTTTAGTCTTTCCCTCAGTTGGAACTGTTCTTCACCACATTTCTTTACTTTGAGTTTCTATTCATATTTTGACGCAGCTGATGACGAAGATACAGTTTCTCTTGTAATTCCATGCTTGCTTACACTACACCAAATTTAACGTTTAGCAACAGCTTAGATCTGTTGTTGACTGGAATTGCAACAGATTTTTGTCGTTGCTAAACACCCTGTCACAGTTTTTCGCAACATCTCTAGCTCTGTTGTTAATTTCGGTCAGCAACGGCAATCGCAACAGAAAAAGTTGTTGGGAAACAAAAATCTAGCAACAGAAATCAGCTGTTGCTTCTCTGTTGCTAATTTTAGAGTTATTCCGAGAAAATTTTATTAGAACTGGATATCGTTGTTCTGGTTCGGATTTAGCAACTTGTTACTGTCGTTGCTAAACTTTTGCAACAAAAAAGAGGTCAATACTTCGTTGACCTAGTCAAAATCGATTTCCCCCCAATTGTCCTGCAACACCACAGTTCCCAGCAATTGCCCTGACTCTTCCTGTTCTGATAATTCAATCAACTAACCCTCACATTCAACATAAAATTATAATTGAACTATGAAACACAACACAAGCCATGATGCAATAAGAACTGTCATTTGGATATATCTATTAACTTAACATTACATCAAGGAATCTTACAAAATGTTTTAAAGGGGAAATGAACTCTTCATTTTTGGATTCTCCAAGGAAAAAAAATAACTGAAATACAAATACATGAAGTACCTTCCCATACTGTTTACTTAAGCTGAAATACATGAACTCTTTCATTGCACAGAAAAGGGCAAGTATGAATACCTCTGATCCAATTAACTTGAAGTTCTTCCATCCCAAGGACCCTTAGTACTGCTAGATTAAAGTTTAAGGATAAGGCTATGAGGCCGTGAAATTGAGTCATGAAATGAATGATGCATTTGGAAATAATCTCAATTATTTAATATTTTAAGGTCTAATACAACTGAGATGGAGTGAATGTATTGACATTAGAGTTTCAGTAATCGCACCTCGTATGCAGGTGAAAGCTTCATTTATTTGGCTTAAGGTAAAGAGTTGGATTTGTGTGCAAGTATAAGAAGAAGTTTCAAGGAAAATCCACTTTATCAATAAGACACTAATGTGGAACAAGGTAAAAGAAAGCAATACTAGATTGCTATAAGCAAGAAGAGAAGAGAATTCAAGCAAGAAGAGATAGATAAGTTTTGTGTTTAATAATTTGATTGAGTAATAGATAGCTCTTACAAGACTTAATCTAGCCTTTATATAGGCTTGAAGAATAACTAAACTAGGAAACAGAAAACTAAAAGGAAATCTAAAAGAATCCTAAAAATAAGAAAGACTGAAACTAGGAAACCAAGGAAGCCAAACCTCTAAGCGGAATCTTCTGGAATTGTAGTATGCCCTGCATCAGTCCCCCCTTCTAGAGTAAAGCTCGTCCTCGAGTTTTCCAAACAAACCAGAAGTTCATTGTCACCAAGAAATGTAAAAAATCTCTTGAACATTAAATGTGTTGGAGATATTCCAATCATTTGGTAGATCAATAACATAAGCATTATCATTGATCTTCTTTAAAACCTTGAAAGGACCATATTTCTTCATCTTGGTTTTGTTATAAGTACCCACTGGAAATATCTCTTTTGTTAGATGTATCATCACGAGCTCCCCTTCCTTGAAGGTTTTAAACCTCTTGCGTTTATCAGCATCCTCTTTATATTTAGAATTGGACTTCTCCAGTTTAGATTTTACTTCATTATGTAATTCAGTTGCTTTGTCTACAAAAGAGTCGGCTGCAGTGTTTGTACTCTGTGTGGTGGGTAAGGCTACCAAATCAAGAGTATGATTAGGTACTTTAGAGTACACAATCTCAAATGGAGTTTTCCTAGTAGAACGATTCACAGAAGTGTTGAAAGTGAATTCCATATGTGGCAATAACACATCCCACTGCTTACTATTATCCAGGCACTTAGCTCTAATCAAATTCCCAAGTGATCTATTAACAACCTCAGTCTGTCCATCAGTTTGCGGATGTGAAGTTGTGCTGAATTGTAAAACTGTGCCTAAGCGCATCCATAAACTTTTCCAGAAGTAACTCAAAAATTTTGTATCTCTGTCAGAAGTGATAGACTTTGGAACCCCATGCAATCTTACTACTTCTTTAAAAAACAAAGAAGCAACATTAGAAGCGTCAGTTGATTTCTTACAAGCTACGAAGTGAGCCATTTTAGAGTAACGATCAACTACGACCATAACAGAATCATTACCTCTAGCAGTACGAGGTAAACCAAGTATAAAATCCATACTTATATCAACCCAAGGTGCATCAGGAACTGGTAAAGGAGTATACAACCCGGTATTTTGAATTGTACCCTTTGCTCGCTGACAGACCATGCATTTTTGTACGAACTTTTGTACATCACGTTTCAAAGATGTCCAGAAATATCTTTCTTCAATCAGGGCAATGGATTTATCTCTCCCAAAATGACCACCAAGACCACTGCCATGAAATTCTCGCATAAGATGTAAACGTAAAGACCCTTGAGGAATACATAATCGATTCCCTTTAAAAAGAAAACCTTCTTGTATAAGAAAATCATCAACCCCATGAGTTTGAGAACTGCATTGATCCCATAGTTTGCCAAAATCTTCATCTTCTGGATAAATGTCTTTGATATAGTCAAATACATAACTCTCATTACGAATTGTTGTTAATAGATGACTTCTTCTACTTAAGGCATCAACAACTTGATTAAATTTGCCACTTTTATGTCTCACGGAGAAAGTGTATTTGTTGAGTGTGGAAATCCATCGATCATGCATTCTGTTAACTTTAGCAGAAGTATTCAAAAACTTCAAAGCATGGTTGTCAGTGTTGACAAAAAATTCCCTATGTATAAGATAAGTATGCCACTGCTTAAGAGATTGAACAAGAGCCAATAACTCTAATTCATATGTAGACCATTTCTTGTGTGCATCTGAATTCTTCTCACTTTAATATGCAATTGGATGACCCTCCTGTGATAATACAGCACCAATACCAACAACAGATGCATCACAATCTATTTCAAAAGGCTTGTTGAAATTCGGAAGTGCAAGAATTGGTGCCGTACAAAGCTTTTCTTTAATAAGAATAAAGCTTTTATCCATTGCTTCCGTCCACTCAAACTTCTCCTTCTTGAGACAGTCAGTCAAAGGTGCAGAAATAGCGCTAAAGTTCTTCACAAATCTTCGATAGAAAGAAGCCAAACCATGAAAACTACGAACATCACGAATAGAAGTAGGAACTGGTCAATCTTCAATTAATTGAACTTTAGAAGGATCGACATGAATACCATCAGTAGAAATCACATATCCCAAAAATGTTACTGAAGAAGCCATGAAGGTACACTTCTT
Organism: Papaver somniferum; assembly: GCF_003573695.1. Lineage (NCBI taxonomy): Eukaryota > Viridiplantae > Streptophyta > Magnoliopsida > Ranunculales > Papaveraceae > Papaver > Papaver somniferum. Next base: position 19,654,823 of record NC_039360.1, on the reverse strand, counting down.
CAAATTAACATATAAAGAGTTGTCAGCAAGAACTTGAAACACTTGTGAAAGATGTTGGAGGTGTTCTGGCTCACTGCGACTAAAAATTAGTATGTCATCAAAATAGACAATAACAAATTTACTGAGAAAGGGTTGGAGAACCTGATTCATAAGTCGCATAAAAGTACTAGGTGCATTAGATAACCCAAATGGCATGACCAGTCGTTCATATAAACCTTCACGTGTCTTGAATGCTGTTTTCCACTCATCTCCACCTCTAATGCGTATTTGGTGGTAACCACTGCGTAAATCCAACTTAGTAAAAATAATAGAGCCCGACAGTAAATCAATCATATCATCAATACACGGGATAGGAAATCTATAAGGAATGGTGATGCGATTTAATGCTCTGCAATCGATACACATCCTCCATCCATTGTCTTTTTTACTAACCAAGAAGGCAGGACTGGTACAAGGACTGTTGCTAGGTCGTATCAAACCCTTTGTAAGAAAATCATTTACCTGTCCCTGTAATATATCATGCTCAGCAGGACTCAAGCGATAGTATGCTTGGTTTGGTAAAGAGGCTCCAGGAATAAAATCGATGCAGTGTTGAATATTCCGTAAATGAGGTAATGCAGTTGGTAGTTCATCTGGAAATAAAACATTATATTGAAATAATAAGGGCTTCACCTTTGCAGGAAACTCAATCATAGGCTTAGAATCTTCATGGGAATGTAAAGAATGTTGTGGGTGCAAAGAACGAATAACAGTGGCTACGACAGTAACAGTCTGCGCACAAGAGTTTGAAGTGGAATTGGATGAACTAAGAACCTTGGTTTTCCCATTATGAACAAAAGTGTAAGTATTCTCGAATCCATTGTGAACCGCGTGAAGATCGTATTGCCAAGGTCTGCCAAGAAGAAGATGGGTTGCCGTCATATTAATGACATCACATAGAACTGTGTCTTCATAACCCTCAAAAGAGAATGACACATAACACTGAAGAGTAATCTTCTGTGTGCTAGAGGCATTAACCCATCCTACAGTGTAAGGTTCTGGATGAGAAGTTACTGGTAGTTCAAGCTTCTTAACTACGTGATCAGCAATATAATTATCCACACTGCCACTATCAATTATCATCTTGCAGATTTTACCCCCAATATAACATTTGGATTTAAAGATACCGTGTCTCTGAGACTTGCATTGTTGAGTAAGAAATAATGGACGAATCATCCCAACAAACTCATCGTCATCACCAGGTGAATCTTCATCTTCGAACTCATTAAGCGCACCAGTGACTTCATTAATGAACTGAGGTTCACCAATCAAAGCATTGAATTTACGACAATCACTAGACGTGTGCCCCGATTGCTGGCATTTATTGCACTAATCTCCACGAAATTTTGCATAAGTATTAGTAGTTCTCTGTTGCGGTGGAAATTGTTGTTGCCTGTTATGAAACTGATTCCCTGTAGTAGGAAGAGTTGGTTGCAGAGAGTGAGACTGCTGACCCGGCTGAAGATCAACTGGATTGGCTAAGATAGGTGTAGCCAGAGGTGGAGTATAAGGCACAATATGGCTAGGTTGTCGATGTGAATGGCTAACATCATCATAAGGAGGCCTGGGAATAGTCAAAACAGTATCTGGAGAAAATTTTTGAGATGAATTGGTACCCCTGGAATTATTTTGATAACGCCCTTGTCTGGATGGATAAGTCCTAGAAGAACGAAGAAGGCGATTTTCTATCTTAATAGCTTGCTGCACCGCTTCGACCATAATAAAAACTGAATGAGTCATACCATTTTGTATTAATCTATTCAGCCCCTCAATGAATCTTGCAACTAATTATTCTTCAGATTCTTTGAGTTGATTTCGTGCCACCAAATTATAAAAATCGGACACATATTCTTCAACAGTGCGTGCCCCCTGCTGAATGTTCTGCAATTTGATGAAAGGTTGCTGCATAAAGTCTCTAGGTAAGAACTTATCCCTGATCAAATTTTTCATACGTGTCCAAGTACGTATTTTCGGTTTGTTAGCGTTTCTACGATCATCACAGATCTTATCCCACCAGGCTGCAGCTCCTCCTTTGAGCTTGTAAGTCACAAGTTTGACCTTAGAGTCTTCAGGGACTTCCATAAATTCAAAAAAAGCTTCTACCTCAAAGAACCAATCAGTTAGTTCTTCAATACGAAAATTTCCAGAGAAGTTGGGAATATCAGCTTTTAGCTTATATTCGGGTAAAGAACTGTAAGGGTTGTGACCAGTTTTTAAACGTCGTTCTTCAATCCAATTCTTCTCTAGATTGTTCCCACGTTCATATTCATCATCAGTGTCGAGTGTAGGAGAAACTAGCTTCTTCTTTGAATGACCTATGAACCCTTCATACGGTTTCTTAATGTTTAAAGTACGCAATACATCTTTAGGTACTTCATCATTCTGTAAAAACTGAAGTGTATCGTTTTTAGTTTTGTCTTCTAAGTCTACAAGCTCAGGCATATCCAAATCTATATTTACGTGTTTTGCAACCTTGAAAAGCTGATTCTGCATCTTCAAGCTTGTTATCTCTTAACCCTAATTTTTCCTCCATGGACTTCTCAAGAGTTTCGGTAATGTTTTTTGCCAAAATCTCGGTATGAGATTTGATGAGAGCTTCGATTGCTGCTAGAGTAACTGGTTGAGCAGTCATATTTTTTTTTTTGTTTTTTTTTTTTTTTGTGTGTACTTAAAAGGAATGAAAAAGGTGTTGCGGAAGCGAAGTAAAGGATCAAGTGATAGGATGAAAAACCTAAAACTAAGCGTGTGATACCAACTAATGTGGAACAAGGTAAAAGAAAGCAATACTAGATTGCTATAAGCAAGAAGAGAATTCAAGCAAGAAGAGATAGATAAGTTTTGTGTTTAATAATTTGATTGAGTAATAGATAGCTCTTACAAGACTTAATCTAGCCTTTATATAGGCTTGAAGAATAACTAAATTAGGAAACAGAAAACTAAAAGGAAATCTAAAAGAATCCTAAAAATAAGAAACACTGAAACTAGGAAACCATGGAAGCCAAACCTCTAAGCGGAATCTTCTGGAATTGTAGTATGCCCTGCATCAGACACTATAGGAAGTACATCAACTGCGTATTGGAAATTCAATATTACTGACACAAAATAACGACATAGGGGAGATGTAAGCCTACCAGAAAATCTCTTGTATCTATAAGAGGGCAGGTTCAGGCACGAGTACATGTGGACTTCTAGATACGACTTCTGTAACTGCTTCTTAATATGCATGTTGTTTGATGAAACAATCTGATAACAATTATTGTAGCGTGATGGTGCCTGGAATATGCTTTTTCCAGTTGCATACATCTAAAAAGAAAGAATTAGCAACCTTTAGCTCACACGAGAAACAAAAATTACAAAAGGCCAATAAAAGAAATCTCCATCGTATGTCATGAGGTTTACTTCAACAAATCACTCGATCAAACATAAAAAATAAGGCATGTATAACTGGAGAGAGCTAGAAGAGAGAGCAGTGATTCCCTTACCTCAATGCCTGCAATGGATTTGAGTATACCATGCAAGTACTTAACATCTCTTGGAGGACGTGGTTCTAATATGCTCAGGTACAAGTCCTGCATCTTTATGCAACGATTTCTGTAGCCAAGTACAACAAACCTTTCAAAGCACTATAATGGAAGAATGAATTATGTAGCCAAGTATAACAGAAAATCCAGTCCTTGCTTGAAATGGATATCGAACATGCATTAGCTATGGGAATACTCTTGAGATTAGATGAGAAGGATGAGAAATAACTAACATATCAAACCTTGCGAGACTGTAGTTGGGTGTCCAATGACTAAGAAGTTTACAACACCTGATGCCTTGTTTGACTCTGAACCACCAACTTCTGGAGCACCATGAGGAACGAGTGAACTTACTCTTTTTGTCTTCAAAATGCAAGTAGCTCATGCTAATGCTGGTAATACACAACTGGTTGTGGTTAAAGTCACGCGACCCGCAAGGCATTTCCATTTTTAACATCAGCAAGTCCAACATGGTTACAAAAAAGCAATAACATAATAATATCGGGAAACTAAAAACGGTCAACTAACAAAATCAAATCAAATCGAATTGGAAAACTGCTCATAGCGTTTCTTTTTTTTTCTGTCTAACGGATGGATAGAGAGAAGGCAATAAACAGATCCAAAAAAGAGAATGGACTGGATAAGTTATTTCAAGTCTAGGGTTAGAGAAATATGGGAACTCGGGTGAAATCAATAAATACGACATCTCAGGGGTTGTAGAACAACCGGGCTATCCCAGTACAGGAAACTAAATTTGAAATACATTAATAGCACCATAAACTATAAAGCCACTTTGAAACAAGGATTTAATTAAATTTTCATAGATTATGAAATGGGTTTTCCAAAAAAATTCAGAGACATTTATTGCCAAGAAAACTTGGCTCTAAGGGATAAGTAACCATACGACAGATCCAAGAGCGCAGATGTAGATAAGCATATTGATTATAGTTAAGAATTTGCACTTGCATCTTTACCAAACAGATGACTAATTATACAAAGTAGCTTGATACATTTAACAGCAACATGTGTGTTAGTAGATTGAAATTCAAATTTTTTACCTTTAGCAGTTAGTGGTGATCGAGCGTGCGACGTGCAAGAGAGCTAGCGATCCTACAAAGGAAAAAAAAGACAATCCATGAGAGATACAAGGAAGAAAAAAATGTGTGGAACGTTAAGATCTAATAAAAAGGAATCTTACAAATTCATGAAAAAGAAGACAAGCTGACAAGATTTTGATGATGTGTAACCTGCACATGCCTGTTTAGTTTAACTAATTGACTTATACTTAATCAAACACATTACTTAAAGAAGTCTCTAGATCTATCACATTGTCGAGGAATAATTCATGAGTATAAGTTGATCCTCCTGTGCCATAAGATCCAACTCAGGCCGGACAACGGGGTTTCCAGCAAATATTCACAACTATTTAATTTTTTTCTTGACATGGATATCTGCTATTAAAATATGCTGATACCAAAATGAAAAAAAAAAAACTGGAAAGCATAACATGTGGCATAATATGGGAATTACCTGAAGCTTTGCATTTCTTATGGCAAGAGGCCAACACATTTTTTTTCCTAGGTACATCGTATCTGTCTGCTACTCTGCTTCAAGGTTACTTTCAAGGAGTACAACAATACCAAAACATTATCAGCTCTCAACAGTGCTGAAAGAAGCAGTCTGTATAACTCAATGGGAATTGCTAATAGTAGGTTGAAGAAACACCAGTCTGTATAACTCAATGGTCAGAAAGGTTATGAATCTTCACAAATCATAAACATCAGGACCAGAGAGCCCTAATCTTAAGCAAATCCTACCAATTTCACCATCATCACTGCCTACAATTCTAAAACTAGTACCACCTGCACAACTCGGAATAACATCCAGTGATGGGCGCCCAAATAACCCCAGATGTAATAGTACATGTGTATGGCTAATAATAGAAGTGTTACTAGAAAAGATATTAGGATAGACGTGTAAGTTACTGGCATGTCAGGTTTTTCCTATAAATAGCAAGGAACTCTTCCAGAGAAAGGCAGAGTTCTCCATACAATTGTATTGTGTATTGGGATTAGTCTCCTTATTACTCTATGATAATTTAAGAGTGTTTACATTTGGCTACTTCACTGAGGACTAGTCCTCGGCACCAATAAATTCTAATGGAGTCCTCGGCCACGGGAAATTTAAATGCCACGGGATCGAAACCTCTCGCTAAAGAGGCAGGAGGACCAATGCAACAACGGGCGTCAATGAAGCATCGAATCAATAAACAAATCCTGAATTTGGAATGCCACTGACAGAAGAATCAGGAGGACAGAACCGAAGCCTATTAATAAGGGTAAACCAATCAGATGTGCCCGGGGCCGCACCTAGACATGTTGAGGAAACCCAACAAGTACAAATCGGGGCAGATAGGGCAAACATACAAACACGCGAACAATCCTTACTTGACCCGCAACAGCTCGAGATAGAGCAAATGCGCCAAGAGTTGGCTAACTCGGATAAAAGAAGATTGGTCCTCATGGAAAGGTTATCTGAGTTACAACTCGAGGGTGGTGATGAAGATTCTGACCCTTTTGGAATTCCCCAACACCCACTCCTACTACAAAGCATAGCCCAACGACACCCTTTCGGAAGACGACTCTCATCTATCAGACCAAACCCCCAACGTAGCGAGACACCGGGCTCCATCCAGATGCCGAAGGAGGGTTCTCGTAATTCAGAAGGAAAACCTAATAAGGAAACGGATCATGTCACCATAGCGGGGGAGCACATTTCCAAGTATCTTGAGGAACACTATGGTCTGACCCCGCTCAAGGAAAATTTCACCATGCAATCCCCTTTTACTCAAGGCATACTGGATAAATCAATGACGGTGACGTATAAACAACCCAAGTTCCAACTGTTCGATGGCTCTGGCAATGCGACAGAACATGTATTTCGTTTTCTCATGAGCTTGAACGAATATGCCACGAATGATTCCATATGCCTTAGGAAATTCGGAAAGTCACTTAATGGAGCGGCCTTCACGTGGTTTGTAGGACTTGAAGAAAATAGCATCTCGTCTTGGAATGAGATGCGAACCCAATTCATGAAAAAGTTTTACTCTCGGCAGAAACAGCTTACTATTTCGGATATTTGTAACCATAAATTCAAGCCAGGAGGAAAGTATCTAGATTTCGCAAAAAGTTTCCGGGAAGAGTGTCTACGCAGCAGCGTAAAAATTCCTGAAAGAGAACTTGTCAAGATAGGTATCAGCTGGTTACCAGCGGAGCTCAGCTTCATTCTAGCGGCTATCATGTTGGAAACCTTTGCAGACTTTGAAGATGCATGTTCTCGGGCAGACGATGCGGCAGAATTCAAAACATCTGAAGCCAAGCAATGGGGACATTCGGTGGCGTACGCTAAAGATGAAGGAGTTAGCGGACAAGGGAAAAGATCATCTAGTTTTAGGGATGGGAAAGGATACAAGAGGAGCAGCGACTCAAGTGAAATAGTGGAACCCCCAGACTTCCCATGCCCATTAGAGGTTGCTATTGAACTTTTGGAAGAGTGGCGTAAGGACGGGGACAAGACTCTCCCATCACCTGCAAAAGAACCGACAGAACAAGATAAGCGTCACCCAAGGTACTGTCACTTCCACCTAAAGGTGGAACACGCGACCAAAAACTGCAGGACATTAAAATGGAAAATCCACAACAGACGGAGAAGCGTAGAAATTGACTTCGGCCCAGAGACACACATCCAGAAGAATCCGTTTCCACGACAGGATTTCATGATTACACATGAAGAACCCGAGATAATACCAGAAGAAGTGTGTGTTGTATCTAAAGCGGACAATTACGAATACATTGCAGCCATAGTCGCAAAGAAACCACTATTTTCAGCGTTCTTCGATACATTGAACTTCACAGCTGAACAACGCCAGATTTCCGTAATAATATTAACCAAAATAGCCGCGAATGAAGAAGTAAGTCAATACTTGGACCGCAAATACCCGCTCCCTACCGACATCATCACTTTCTCAGAAAAGGATCGAGCAGCGGATTGTGACCATACAATACCCTTATACGTCACGGTGGGAATCCGAAAGCATAAATTCAAGAGAGCCTTTGTTGACACAGGAGCGTCGCTTAACTTTATTCCTCTACATATCGCCGAAAGTATCGGCGTGAAAGAAGAAGATATCAATAAATTTTCTACTGGGATTCAAGGTTTCGGAGGAATCACACAGTAGACGATAGGGACTATTAAGTTGAAAATCCAAGTAGGACCTATCCAATCCAGTGAACCTATTTATGTCATGGATGTGCAGCCGTCTTACCATTTTCTCCTAGGAAGGCCGTGGTTGCACAAATACGGGATTGTGCCCTCTACTTACCACCAATGCATCAAGTTCATTTTGAAAGGGAAGCAGAAGCGAGTCCCTGCCTCGGTTGATCCTTTCACAACTGAAGAAGCCCACTTAGCAGAAGCATCCTTCTACAACGGATGAGTGAACCAAGCGAGGTAATTACACATATATACTCAACTCCAATACAGGACTGGGTAACTGCTTATGCTAATCCAACCGAAGGCGGCTCTACTAAACGAACACAAGTTCATAAAGATGAACGAAGGCAGTTTCGGAAAACTACCCGCCCAGATTGGGGACATGTCTACATACGTTAAGAAAATCAAGTACGCATTAACAAAGCCTTCAATAAGACCCCCGACGAAGAGTATAATAGTAGAAAAAGGGGGGAATGCATGGGGCTTATGAAAGAACGAATGAAACTAATGTCACTTCATGTAAGCAACAATGTCACTCAAAAAGACTTCATTCACTTCTTCTAAATCTTTCTCTATCCTTTACCTCTTTCAGAAGGGTGACTAGAATCACTGAAAGAGAGTAATGCAACCACTACATGGATGACTTCATCCTGCCTAATCCAATCCGAGAAAGGATTCAGAGTCTAACTATCCTCATCTGAACTAAGCTCACACAAATGCTATATGTATTGGTTGCGAATTAGACCTAAAGGGTGCCTAGCTTGGAAGCTATCTACCTGAAATAACGGGAACTCCTACATAATGTCGGAAAATAAAAGTAAATATAACCAAAGAAATGGAAAGATTCATACTATTCCAAGCCCAGACTATTCATCGGAAACTTACAAAACTTCAATGTTGATTTGCCAAAAAAAAAAAAACAACAACAAAACAACAAACTACAACAAAACAACAGTTTTGCATACAAACGATATACACAATTATCAAATGAGGTTAGCTAACTCGTTATGAACTTGGGATAAAGCAACCCTTGCATGATAGAAATCAATCTTGGTATCCTGGATAAGAAAAGAGAACCTAACTCATTTTTCCTTGTGAGCGAGACGAAGATTATCAATTGCTAAATCTGCTAAAGACTTTGTCCGCAACGATTTTCTCATGAAACTTTCCGCACTCGCAATCAACTCTTGATCTTCCGCTGAAACAAACTAAAATGTCCAATAGCCAACTCTAGCACATTAATTAATCAACCGAGTTAACACTAATATCTCTGATACCAATCCGATACGAGATGACATCTTCAAACACTGCCAAAACTGTAAATGACACAAATCCTCATACTGAATGACTCACATCTACTTAAAGATCAACAAAAGCACCCCAAACAATACCAGCAAATCTAAATGTCCCAGCAAAACAAGAAATGATAATATCCAAAACACACAAAAAAAAAAGTGAGCAGTGACAATAAGCCCAAATCCAACCGGATGCAATGACATAACTCAAAACTAGCTAACTCAGCTTCTTTGTCAGCCAACTCTTTCTGCTTCAACTTCAACCTTGTCGAGGTTGCCGCAACTTCGGAAGCAATTTTAGACGCCTCAGCAGTTATTCGAACTTGCTCCTTTTGCTGCTCCTTCAACTTATGAGTCTCCACTTTCACCTCCTCCTTCAGGCTTGTGATCTCGCCAGGCATCACCAGTTGTCGACCCGCCCTCCTATCCTCCAACCCCTTGAAAAATTCTTCAATCCAGTCCATGTTGAATCTTAGCAATTTTGGAAGCACAAAACTGTTTCTCCATTTCTCCAGAGTAGTGGCGGACGGACATTCATTACCAAATTCGTCCATCTCCTTTTCCACAACAACTAAGGAGGACACGCTGGAAATTAAATTGTTCCGATCCGACAACACCTCCGTACTCGCCACATGCCCAAGTTCTTCCATGATATCCTTGTAATAATCCCTCAAATATACCATTCACTCCAACCACTAAAAATTTACCTTAGCAGCGGCAGCAGACGATATCTCTTTTCCCTTTTAGACAGCACTCCCGACGTTCTTTCCCCTTGATCCAGCCTTTATGCCATGAGCAGCAGCAATCTCGGGTGCAAGCTTAATACGCCCACGAGCATTCAACTTACGAGGACTAGTGACCCCTGAAGGATTGGCGACATCACACACGAATTCAATCATCTGCGTCAACTCGTCATGCCAGTTTGTACACCAAGCTTGTGTAAACTTGGGAGGAACTTTCGGTGATGGCACTGGAAAATTGAAAGAGCGAGCCCGACAATGCCTAGGACCGTCGGGTTTAAAGACGAATCTACGATAACAATCCTTCAATAAATCATCATCATCTGATGGGAACATCGGGATTTGAATAGACTCCAAACCCTGATCATAACCTAACTGCCTAGCAACTATGTCCACGTTATATCCAACAGCATAAAACTTTCCCTCAAAATACCCAAGAATAAAACCCTGGGTAGCCATCACTACGAAGTCCTACTCATCATCATCAAGGGATGACTCTTCCGAGTCCAACACATCATCAATGAAAGCAAACACATAACCCATAAATAATGCCCCTCGAGGAAAATCGTCATATGGACGTGCCCGAAATGACTTCAAATCATCCATTAACCACATAATCTCATTAGTTTCTTTCTTCACATGTTTCTTCTCATATAAGGCAGTCCGGGGATGACGAATCGCACCGACAACACCTTCATTCCTTACAACCAAATTGTTAACCCCAGACCTGCTGGCGGGAAAACGTTCCCAGAACCACATTTGTCAGAAGCTTGTTATTAGGAAATAATATATATGAGAGTCTATATTTAGGAGATATGCACATTAAGTTGTGAGAGTTATATTAGGAAAGTGTCTATGTTTAGAGTTTGATCTTAGTTAGGACAATACTTTGAGTGATCATCAAGTTTGTGAGACTATAAATAGGCTATTGAGCCATAAGAATTATATACCGAATTATTATCAATGTAGTCTATTGCTTCCGCGCGTTTATGCTCTCCTCTCTCTTGCTCGATCCTTATCATGGTATCAGAGCGAGGTGAGAGGAAGAGAGAGGAGAAGGAGAAAGAAGAGAAGTTTCATTGTTTTTCGTTTTTAAGTTTTAAGAGAAAAGTTAAAGAAGTTATGTGAAGTTGTGATGGTTTAAAGTTGGATAAGAAAGAAGTTGCGTTAGGTTTTGAGAGTTTGAAAAAGAAAAAAAGATTGAAGATGTGAAGGAGTGGTGTTGGATACTCTATCTGTGAGAAAGAAAGAAGTTAAAGGTCTGCATGACGTGTTGCTGTGTTGGTGTGTCTTCACCAAGATTTGAGAGTTAAAAAAAAAAATTGTTGTTGTTACAACACATTGAGAATGAGTAAAAGAAGGAAAAAGTTGTTTCCCTATATTTGATTTCCAAAGATAATGGATTCGATGTGAAGTTCAGATGGAGTTTCATGAATGAAAAAGGCAAGTATGTTATTACTAATCAACATGACAAGGAGATGGTAGTGCTGTTAATGAATGTGATGCAGGAAGGTGTAGCTCAAGTTAGGTTTGGCTGGTGATTGAAGCGATTGAAAATATGGGAGTGTGGTTAGGCTAGAAGTTTACTGAGATGAATAAGAAGAAGTTTATTGCTTCCATTAACGAAGCTGATGCTGCAGGAGATCAAAACTCAAGCAGGATTCGAATTGAGTTTTTGTTGGAGCAGTTTGTGATTTTCGTTGTTGTTGATGAAGAGCTGATGATGGCAGACGAGATGGTGTGAAGCCCAAGCAGTTGACTGCTGTAATAATTCATGAAGAGAACAGAGTTGTGTCGATGAAGAGATAGAAGTAATCCCTTCTGTGCGTTGAAGTTGAGCAAGAAACATGGCAGTTTAATAGATTGCAAAGAAAGAGCTCGAGCTTGTTGGAATTTTAGAACAAATTTAGGAGATATACGAGCATGGTTGTATTGCTCGTACAGAGCTCCTAGGAAGCAAGACTAACACTTAACCTTTCAAAGAACTCTTAATCTTATTACTAACTTCTTGCTTCGTTACAATTACAAATGAATGTATCATTTCCTATTTATAAGCACTACACCATATTTCCTAGAATACTCTAGAAAACACTAACACAATCACCTACTTTCTAGAACATTCTTGCTTGACCGACTTTGACTGTCTCTTGAACATTCTAGATACATTTGACTCTAGCTAACTCTAGAAGCTTCTAAACTATTCTAATTAGCTAATTCCACAACTTTCACTGTGTAGAATTTACTACATTTTTCTAAACTAATCTAGACAACTCTAGATTACAAATTACTATTTCCAACATCCCCTCCTAATTTGAAATCTCCATTGCATTTGAAGTTTCGATCTTCACCCAATTTTATCATTTATTCTTCACTTCTCATGCTCGTTGTGTAGTTTTTCCTTTTAATGCCCGCGACATTTCTTTCTCTGCGTCAACACGCCTCATTTTCTCCTAATGTCTCCATAACTCTTTTCTGCCATCCTCTTTTCTTCCAGCTAGCCCACCTTTTCCGCTAGCATCCCAATGGGTGCGGTCCCACCGTCTCGGCCTTCACTCGGCCCGGCCTTTACGCGGCCTTCCTGTAGCCTTCACTCGGCTACTTTTGCCACGAGTAGAGGAGTAGAATCTCGTGACAACATGGATTTTCCCATGCCATGTACGAAAGTGCACTCTTTTCCACATGCACTACCTACAATTTCTCTTTTCTCTTTCTCACTTTCATTTCATGGAGACTCCTTTACATCTTCAACGGCACTGAGAACTACTGTATCTCACGAGCAAACATCTTCTTTTTTCTCAACTTCTTGTCAATTCTATTTTTAGGTAGACATGGGTGATAACATTCATATGGGGTCTAAAACAAACATCCAAAACTCAAAAACTCAAACTGCAAATAGTTGAGAGTCATGTATGCCTTCACTTTCTTCGATTCACTTTCACATTTGCTTTGAACTCCACAAGATTTTTAATTCGTACAGCTTACACGCCCCATATGGATCGAACCTCCGCTCTGATACCATGTTGGAATTTTAGAACAAATTTAGGAGATATACGAGCATGGTTGTATTGCTCGTACAGAGCTCCTAGGAAGCAAGACTAACACTTAACCTCTCAAAGAACTCTTAATCTTATTACTAACTTCTTGCTTCGTTACAATTACAAATGAATGTATCATTTCCTATTTATAAGCACTACACCATATTGCCTAGAATACTCTAGAAAACACTAACACAATCACCTACTTTCTAGAACATTCTTACTTGACCGACTTTGACTGTCTCTTGAACATTCTAGATACATTTGACTCTAGCTAACTCTAGAAGCTTCTAAACTATTCTAATTAGCTAATTCCACAACTTTCACTGTGTAGAATTTACTACATTTTTCTAAACTAATCTAGACAACTCTAGATTACAAATTACTATTTCCAACATCCCCTCCTAATTTGAAATCTCCATTGCATTTGAAGTTTCGATCTTCACCCAATTTTATCATTTATTCTTCACTTCTCATGCTCGTTGTGTAGTTTTTCCTTTTAATGCCCGCGACATTTCTTTCTCTGCGTCAACATGCCTCATTTTCTCCTAAGGTCTCCATAACTCTTTTCTGTCATCCTCTTTTCTTCCAGCTAGCCCACCTTTTCCGCTAGCATCCCAGTGGGTGAGGTCCCACCGTCTCGGCCTTCACTCGGCCCGGCCTTTACGCGGCCTTCCTGTAGCCTTCACTCGACTACTTTTGCCACGAGTAGAGGAGTAGAATCTCGTGACAACATGGATTTTCCCATGCCATGTACGAAAGTGCACTCTTTTCCACATGCACTACCTACAATTTCTCTTTTCTCTTTCTCACTTTCATTTCATGGAGACTCCTTTACATCTTCAACGGCACTGAGAACTACTGTATCTCACGAGCAAACATCTTCTTTTTTCTCAACTTCTTGTCAATTCTCTTTTTAGGTAGACATGGGTGATAACATTCATATGGGGTCTAAAACAAACATCCAAAACTCAAAAACTCAAACTGCAAATAGTTGAGAGTCATGTATGCCTTCACTTTCGCATTTGCTTTGAACTCCACAAGATTTTTAATTCGTACAGCTTACACGCCCCATATGGATCGAACCTCCGCTCTGATACCATGTTGGAATTTTAGAACAAATTTAGGAGATATACGAGCATGGTTGTATTGCTCGTACAGAGCTCCTAGGAAGCAAGACTAACACTTAACCTCTCAAAGAACTCTTAATCTTATTACTAACTTCTTGCTTCGTTACAATTACAAATGAATGTATCATTTCCTATTTATAAGCACTACACCATATTGCCTAGAATACTCTAGAAAACACTAACACAATCACCTACTTTCTAGAACATTCTTACTTGACCGACTTTGACTGTCTCTTGAACATTCTAGATACATTTGACTCTAGCTAACTCTAGAAGCTTCTAAACTATTCTAATTAGCTAATTCCACAACTTTCACTGTGTAGAATTTACTACATTTTTCTAAACTAATCTAGACAACTCTAGATTACAAATTACTATTT
>NC_039360.1:19615278-19640401 GCF_003573695.1 Papaver somniferum | reverse complement strand
AATTTCTCTTTTCTCTTTCTCACTTTCATTTCATGGAGACTCCTTTACATCTTCAACGGCACTGAGAACTACTGTATCTCACGAGCAAACATCTTCTTTTTTCTCAACTTCTTGTCAATTCTATTTTTAGGTAGACATGGGTGATAACATTCATATGGGGTCTAAAACAAACATCCAAAACTCAAAAACTCAAACTGCAAATAGTTGAGAGTCATGTATGCCTTCACTTTCTTCGATTCACTTTCACATTTGCTTTGAACTCCACAAGATTTTTAATTCGTACAGCTTACACGCCCCATATGGATCGAACCTCCGCTCTGATACCATGTTGGAATTTTAGAACAAATTTAGGAGATATACGAGCATGGTTGTATTGCTCGTACAGAGCTCCTAGGAAGCAAGACTAACACTTAACCTCTCAAAGAACTCTTAATCTTATTACTAACTTCTTGCTTCGTTACAATTACAAATGAATGTATCATTTCCTATTTATAAGAACTACACCATATTTCCTAGAATACTCTAGAAAACACTAACACAATCACCTACTTTCTAGAACATTCTTACTTGACCGACTTTGACTGTCTCTTGAACATTCTAGATACATTTGACTCTAGCTAACTCTAGAAGCTTCTAAACTATTCTAATTAGCTAATTCCACAACTTTCACTGTGTAGAATTTACTACATTTTTCTAAACTAATCTAGACAACTCTAGATTACAAATTACTATTTCCAACATCCCCTCCTAATTTGAAATCTCCGTTGCATTTGAAGTTTCGATCTTCACCCAATTTTATCATTTATTCTTCACTTCTCATGCTCGTTGTGTAGTTTTTCCTTTTAATGCCCGCGACATTTCTTTCTCTGCGTCAACACGCCTCATTTTCTCCTAATGTCTCCATAACTCTTTTCTGTCATCCTCTTTTCTTCCAGCTAGCCCACCTTTTCCGCTAGCATCCCAGTGGGTGCGGTCCCACCGTCTCGGCCTTCACTCGGCCCGGGCTTTACGCGTCCTTCCTGTAGCCTTCACTCGGCTACTTTTGCCATGAGTAGAGGAGTAGAATCTCGTGACAACATGGATTTTCCCATGCCATGTACGAAAGTGCACTCTTTTCCACATGCACTACCTATAATTTCTCTTTTCTCTTTCTCACTTTCATTTCATGGAGACTCCTTTACATCTTCAACGGCACTGAGAACTACTGTATCTCACGAGCAAACATCTTCTTTTTTCTCAACTTCTTGTCAATTCTATTTTTAGGTAGACATGGGTGATAACATTCATATGGGGTCTAAAACAAACATCCAAAACTCAAAAACTCAAACTGCAAATAGTTGACAGTCATGTATGCCTTCACTTTCTTCGATTCACTTTCGCATTTGCTTTGAACTCCACAAGATTTTTAATTCGTATAGCTTACACGCCCCATATGGATCGAACCTCCGCTCTGATACCATGTTGGAATTTTAGAAAAAATTTAGGAGATATACGAGCATGGTTGTATTGCTCGTACCGAGCTCCTAGGAAGCAAGACTAACACTTGACCTCTCAAAGAACTCTTAATCTTATTACTAACTTCTTGCTTCGTTACAATTACAAATGAATGTATCATTTCCTATTTATAAGCACTACACCATATTTCCTAGAATACTCTAGAAAACACTAACACAATCACCTACTTTCTAGAACATTCTTACTTGACCGACTTTGACTGTCTCTTGAACATTCTAGATACATTTGACTCTAGCTAACTCTAGAAGCTTCTAAACTATTCTAATTAGCTAATTCCACAACTTTCACTGTGTAGAATTTACTATATTTTTCTAAACTAATCTAGACAACTCTAGATTACAAATTACTATTTCCAACATCCCCTCCTAATTTGAAATCTCCGTTGCATTTGAAGTTTCGATCTTCACCCAATTTTATCATTTATTCTTCACTTCTCATGCTCGTTGTGTAGTTTTTCCTTTTAATGCCCGCGACATTTCTTTCTCTGCGTCAACACGCCTCATTTTCTCCTAATGTCTCCATAACTCTTTTCTGTCATCCTCTTTTCTTCCAGCTAGCCCACCTTTTCCGCTAGCATCCCAGTGGGTGCGGTCCCACCGTCTCGGCCTTCACTCGGCCCGGGCTTTACGCGTCCTTCCTGTAGCCTTCACTCGGCTACTTTTGCCATGAGTAGAGGAGTAGAATCTCGTGACAACATGGATTTTCCCATGCCATGTACGAAAGTGCACTCTTTTCCACATGCACTACCTATAATTTCTCTTTTCTCTTTCTCACTTTCATTTCATGGAGACTCCTTTACATCTTCAACGGCACTGAGAACTACTGTATCTCACGAGCAAACATCTTCTTTTTTCTCAACTTCTTGTCAATTCTATTTTTAGGTAGACATGGGTGATAACATTCATATGGGGTCTAAAACAAACATCCAAAACTCAAAAACTCAAACTGCAAATAGTTGACAGTCATGTATGCCTTCACTTTCTTCGATTCACTTTCGCATTTGCTTTGAACTCCACAAGATTTTTAATTCGTACAGCTTACACGCCCCATATGGATCGAACCTCCGCTCTGATACCATGTTGGAATTTTAAAAAAAATTTAGGAGATATACGAGCATGGTTGTATTGCTCGTACATAGCTCCTAGGAAGCAAGACTAACACTTAACCTCTCAAAGAACTCTTAATCTTATTACTAACTTCTTGCTTCGTTACAATTACAAATGAATGTATCATTTCCTATTTATAAGCACTACACCATATTTCCTAGAATACTCTAGAAAACACTAACACAATCACCTACTTTCTAGAACATTCTTACTTGACCGACTTTGACTGTCTCTTGAACATTCTAGATACATTTGACTCTAGCTAACTCTAGAAGCTTCTAAACTATTCTAATTAGCTAATTCCACAACTTTCACTGTGTAGAATTTACTACATTTTTCTAAACTAATCTAGACAACTCTAGATTACAAATTACTATTTATAACATGCCCTCCTAATTTGAAATCTCCATTGCATTTGAAGTTTCGATCTTCACCCAATTTTATCATTTATTCTTCACTTCTCATGCTCGTTGTGTAGTTTTTCTTTTTAATGCCCGCGACATTTCTTTCTCTGCGTCAACACGCCTTATTTTCTCCTAATGTCTCCATAACTCTTTTCTGCCATCCTCTTTTCTTCCAGCTAGCCCACCTTTTCCGCCAGCATCCCAGTGGGTGCGGTCCCACCGTTTCGGCCTTCACTCGGCCCGGTCTTTACGGGGCCTTCCTGTAGCCTTCACTCGGCTGCTTTTGCCACGAGTAGAGGAGTAGAATCTCGTGAAAACATGGATTTTCCCATGCCATGTACGAAAGTGCACTCTTTTCCACATGCACTACCTACAATTTCTCTTTTCTCTTTGTCACTTTCATTTCATGGAGACTCCTTTACATCTTCAATGGCACTGAGAACTACTGTATCTCACGAGCAAACATTTTGTTTTTTCTCAACTTCTTGTCAATTCTATTTTTAGGTAGACATGGGTGATAACATTCATATGGGGTCTAAAACAAACATCCAAAACTCAAAAACTCAAACTGCAAATAGTTGAGAGTCGTGTATGCCTTCACTTTCTTCGATTCACTTTCGCATTTGCTTTGAACTCCACAAGATTTTTAATTCGTACAACTTACACGCCCCATATGGATCGAACCTCCGCTCTGATACCATGTTGGAATTTTAGAACAAATTTAGGAGATATACGAGCATGGTTGTATTGCTCGTACAGAGCTCCTAGGAAGCAAGACTAACACTTAACCTCTCAAAGAACTCTTAATCTTATTAATAACTTCTTGCTTCGTTACAATTACAAATGAATGTATCATTTCCTATTTATAAGCACTACACCATATTTCCTAGAATACTCTAGAAAACACTAACACAATCACCTACTTTCTAGAACATTCTTACTTGACCGACTTTGACTGTCTCTTGAACATTCTAGATACATTTGACTCTAGCTAACTCTAGAAGCTTCTAAACTATTCTAATTAGCTAATTCCACAACTTTCACTGTGTAGAATTTACTACATTTTTCTAAACTAATCTAGACAACTCTAGATTACAAATTACTATTTCCAACATCCTCTCCTAATTTGAAATCTCCATTGCATTTGAAGTTTCGATCTTCACCCAATTTTTTCATTTATTCTTCACTTCTCATGCTCGTTGTGTAGTTTTTCCTTTTAATGCCCGCGACATTTCTTTCTCTGCGTCAACACGCCTCATTTTCTCCTAATGTCTCCATAACTCTTTTCTGTCATCCTATTTTCTTCCAGCTAGCCCACCTTTTCCGCTAGCATCCCAGTGGGTGTGGTCCCACCGTCTCGGCCTTCACTCGGCCCGGCCTTTACGCGCCTTTCCTGTAGCCTTCACTCGGCTACTTTTTCCACGAGTAGAGGAGTAGAATCTCGTGACAACATGGATTTTCCCATGTCATGTACGAAAGTGCACTCTTTTCCACATGCACTACCTACAATTTCTCTTTTCTCTTTCTCACTTTCATTTCATGGAGACTCCTTTACATCTTCAACGGCACTGAGAACTACTGTATCTCAGGAGCAAGCATCTTCTTTTTTCTCAACTTCTTGGCAATTCTCTTTTTAGGTAGACATGGGTGATAACATTCATATGGGGTCTAAAACAAACATCCAAAACTCAAAAACTCAAACTACAAATAGTTGAGAGTCATGTATGCCTTCACTTTCTTCGATTCACTTTCGCATTTGCTTTGAACTCCATAAGATTTTTAATTCGTACAGCTTACACGCCCCATATGGATCGAACCTCCGCTCTGATACCATGTTGGAATTTTAGAACAAATTTAGGAGATATACGAGCATGGTTGTATTGCTCGTACAGAGCTCCTAGGAAGTAAGACTAACACTTAACCTCTCAAAGAACTCTTAATCTTATTACTAACTTCTTGCTTCGTTACAATTACAAATGAATGTATCATTTCCTATTTATAAGCACTACACCATATTGCCTAGAATACTCTAGAAAACACTAACACAATCACCTACTTTCTAGAACATTATTACTTGACCGACTTTGACTGTCTCTTGAACATTCTAGATATATTTGACTCTAGCTAACTCTAGAAGCTTCTAAACTATTCTAATTAGCTAATTCCACAACTTTCACTGTGTAGAATTTACTACATTTTTCTAAACTAATCTAGACAACTCTAGATTACAAATTACTATTTCCAGCAGAGCTGATAATATACTATTGCTGCCGTTGCTAGAACAATCTTGAGATCAAGGAAAACTTGGAAGATATGAACAGAAGAGTCAGGAGTCCGTTCTCTGAAGGACGAGGAAAAAAAAAGAAAGGAATGTGATATTAATAGTTAGTAACAGGTGTTACAAAGGTCAGTGTTACAGTTGCAGAAGAACTGTTACAGATGAACAAAAGTGTTACTGAAGAATTGTTACAGAAGCGTAACAGAAAAAAGAAGCGTGACGAAAGAGTTGTAACAATACATAAGTGTGACAGTTTCTGTCAGAGACGTTGCAGAAAGCAGATTTGATGTTGGTTGAGGTAAAAGCTTTGGGTGAGTGGTTTCTTCAAAGAGTTAAGCTATGGATTCGAAATAGACGCAAGAGAAGATCAAAGTTGGTATTGCAGTCAAGAAGAGGATTGGTACAGTTTGATGAAGTTGATCGAATTCAGAGACTTAGAATGACAAGGAATGATTGGATGGTTAAGTTTGAGCTTAAGGGAGGATGGTATCATATTAAGCTCAAACATGGTGATTGAAGAGTTTGTGGCAGAAACTTGGAAGTCTTACAAAGTGTGGTAGACTTTGTGTTAGTTATTGCTTGTGGCAGAAGCGTAACTAGAGAAAGATTGTGAGAGAATCTTTAAGAACAAAGAAGTGTGAAGGTGTCGCAAAAATAGCGTGACTGGAACAAGAGAAGAAAAAACAACATTCATGTTGTGAAAAAAAAAACAATCACCAAGAGGTGATGAGAAAAAGAACAACAATAGTAGGTTAAAATCCTATGAGTTGTCGAGAGAGTACAAAAAGTATTTTATCGAAGAAACCAAGAGTACAAGAAGTATTCTGCCAAAGAAATCGAAGATAGGACCGAAATGTCCCTAAACTACGAAGAGGACCAAAAAATGTCCCTAAACTACGAATAGGACCGAAAAATGTCCCTAAACTACGAAGAGGACCGAAAAATGTCCCTAAACTACGAAGAGGACCGAAAAATGTCCCTAAACTACGAAGAGGACCGAAAAATGTCCCTAAACTGCGAAGAGGACCGTAATGTCCCTAAACTTCCAAAGAGGACCGAAATGTCCCTAAACTACGAAGAGGACCGAAATGTTCTTAAACTTACGAAGGGGGACCGAAAAGTCCTTTACTACGATCTGAAGAATTTTTTTTTCGCAAAAGCGTTGAAAGAAAAAAACAAGAAAACTGAAGTTAAATTTCTTTTGTCCAAGATGGGCATTCGTGATCTACATGCTCCATCTTGAGGGAGGGTATTAGGAAATAATATATATGAGAGTCTATATTTAGGAGATATGCACATTAAGTTGTGAGAGTTATATTAGGAAAGTGTCTATGTTTAGAGTTTGATCTTAGTTAGGACGGTACTTTGAGTGATCGTCAAGTTTGTGAGACTATAAATAGGTTATTGAGCCATACGAATTATATACCGAATTATTATCAATGTAGTCCATTGCTTCCGCGCGTTTATGCTCTCCTCTCTCTTGCTCGATCCTTAACACTTGTGGGAACGAAACTTTCAATCACGTGCTGGTAACTGTTGGTAACTTTCACATCCGAGATCAGTGTATCCAAATGACGATAGACACCACTTAAGAACATGGGGGCTAGCGGATAAGTAACCCCTCGAGCCATCTTAACATCTATTCGAAAGACATCCTCTCGAATAATATCCCTGGGATACCATTCGAAGAAGTCGTGAATCAACCAATATGCCAGAAATGCAGCTAATTCGGCATCATCTCCATGACCATGTGATGGAGGCTCGTAAGACTTCACAACTGAGGGAAGATCTTTCTTGCTAGTTGCCTCGGTTATACGAGATGCCCAATAATTCATCCAACCCAAAAGAGAGGAACGCTTATCTTCCCGGGCAAATCCCTCGGCTGCACCAACACTAACCTTGCGTGCTATGTCTTTCCGGACTTCCACCAATTCCTTGAACAAAACCGAGTCTGCATCAGTCATAATATCGGTATCAGCTTCTTCGAAATCATGAGAACTGTGAATGGGCAACCCCGTAAGGGAAGCCACGTCTTCTAAAGTGGGAGAAGCTTATCCCCATGCAAAAACTAAAGTATGTACACCGGCAACCCATCGCAGACAGGCATAAGGAAGAGCCTTATTGGACCGAAAAATACTACGGTGAGGAGATATCTCCAAGGCTGCTCAATATTAAGCACCCGAATATGCCGAGCATGTTGCGGTTTCGACATAATGTAATGTTTCCACGAAGCCCACTCGTAGCTAACAAGAGTAGTGGAGGCAAATTATATAGAGGGATCCCGGTAATCCCCGCGCTCAATGCAAAGCCGAAGGAATTTCCCAAGGAAAAGCACTTCAGGGGGGGTAACCTCGGGAACCATCAAGGTCGTGCTATTGTCAATAGAGTGAAAGACTATGGAATTTAATCAGGGGATGAACTTATCCTTGAAAATAGACCCGGAAATGCGGACGTATACTGACTCTGGACCGAACAAACGAAGCTTCCTTATTTCCGCGGAATCCTCTGCCGATACTGATTTACCTGCACCAGATACTGGATGTTCCATCCTATGTCCGAGATTAACTACACTACTGAAAATAATGATCAGTAGAAAGGAGAGAGAAAGAGAGAAGGAAAATGCCAAAATCAGAAATAGAAAAAGAAGAAAAAGGAACGGATTTTATACGAAGAAATAACGAAAAGACGAAGAGTCGGCATGATAGGAAAGCACACGTGTCGATTTTCCAATGGGAGGTGAGGAAACTGACACGCCACGTCTAAATTAAAGTATCTCTTGTTGGGTCTCGCCCACCCTAATAATGTAACATGGGTTCGGGATCGCAACGAAGTAATTTCAATGAGCCGATATAAGTCCAAACCTGAAGTTGTGAGTAACTGGGGACTTCACGGGAAAAGGGATCACAGGAAGATGCGTCTTGGATACAGACTACGACTGATTGCCAAGTCTTAAAGCCTAGACAACACTGCCAGGGAGCTAATGCAAACACATGAATTTGACCAAAGCCGAGGATACGAATGGAGGCTTCGGGTATCAACCGAAGTCACCACTAGCAGAGCCGAGACAACCATGGATGAGGAAACAACGCAAGAAGGCTGCCCTAAAGACGGATCTCCCCGAAAAAGATAACTGATAGGCGCCCAAATAACCCCAGCTGTAATAGTACATGTGTACGGCTAATAATAGAAGTCTTACTAGAAAAGATATTAGAGTACACGTGTACGGCACTGGCATGTCAGGTTTTGCCTATAAATAGCAAGGAACTCTTCCAGAGAAATGCAGAGTTCTCCAGACAATTGTATTGTGTATTGGGAGTAGTCTCCTCATTACCCTATGATAATTTAAGGGTGTTTACACACTCCAGTTAGTACCAACCAAAACAAGTGGCTCATAACAAAGCTTAGTTCACCCAGATGGTAGAAAACCTGCGTAACCACAAAACAGAAAAAACAAATGTAAAACAGATTTCAAAACCACTTAAAGCAGGTAAAAAATGCTAACTTTAAATGAAACCCTAATTGAAATCACAGTTCACAAAATCAGTTCAAAAAGATCGAAATTATAGGAAATTGGAAACCCTAATTGAAAATTGGGAAAATAATTGTTTGGTACTTTTTTAGGTGGTCCCATGTCAATTTGGTCCACCAACAAAAGGGTATTTCTGTTTGGTCCTTATTTATTTAAAAATATTAAAGTATCAAAGTAATCTTTTTCTCTCTTATTTTTTTTTCCTCAGTGATTTTTTGTATGTTTTTCTCTCTACTTTATTTTTTTCTACTAATTTCTCTCTTATTAACATTAATAGATAAAAGCTTAAAAATTAAATATATCTCAAAATATAAGTCGAAAATTATTAAATTTTATATATTCGAAAAGGTCTCGATGAGATCTACACAATGAGTACTCATTATACTATGTTTCAGAATTTTATTTTTTTGGTATAATAATAGTTCATATCCGAGAATGAACACTATTTTAGTACTTGGTAGTTCATTCTAGTTCTAGCAGTTCATTTCGTATAATGAACTCGTATATACCAGCAATTTATTTTGCCGAATAAACTCATAATAGTAGTTCAATTTGAAGAATGAAGTCGTAGATAGTTCATTATTATAGTTCATATTGTAGAATGAAATCGTGATAGAATTGAAGTTCATATTGTAGAATGAACCCGTGATAGGTGTTCATTTTGTAGAATAAACCCGTGATAGGTGTTCATTTTGTAGAATGAACTCGTCGAATGAAGTCGTATGGTATAATATTACACCAGTTCATTTCGTCGAATGAAGTCGTATGGTAGTTCATTTTATAGAATGAATTTGTATGTTATTTAATCCTAAGAGTTCACTTTTTAGAATGAACTAACTAGCATAATATTTCATTAAAGTAGTTTATTTTGTAGAATGAACTCGTATAATAGTTCATTTTATACCTAAAAAATAAGGTAAAAATTAAAAGCTCCGAAATATAGCAACAATGGTACTAGTTGGAAAGCTCTCGTCGAGGGCTTTCTTAAGATATAAAATTTATCATTTTTGGACATATGGTTCAAAAGATATTTAAGTTTTTAGTTTTTATTTATTTATTTTTATTAGGAGTGAGAAAAAAGTGAAAATATGGTATTTCTGCCACTATTAAAAAAAAACTGTGACATCATTGATGACGTCATCCCATGTGGGTATTGTTCACCCTAGGACCAAACAATAATTTCTAGGACCAAACAACAATAAATATTTTTAAAAGGACCAAACAGACAGTTGACTGGTGTAGATGGGAAAAAACGATTCGCTGGTTTTTTAGGGAAGTGAAGAGACGGGCGTGTTGTCGAGACTCCTCAACCGAGCAAACTGCTTAACCTCACACAGATGCACTGCAAAGGGAGTGCTTAGATTCGAGAGATCAATCTGTAGGACTCTGGCCTAAACCAAGTTAATGGCCGTTCCAGAGTCAATTCGGTCGCAAAGAGGGAGATGGGTTGATCTGTAGGGGGAAGCTGAGAATTGTGTGGGATCAGTGATGATCAAGGATCGTGGATGTGTTGAAGTTTTCTGTAAATTTTGGTGAAGTGATGAGTTCGAATAAGTTCTGATAGATTGATGAATTCTTGAGAGTAGTTACTCGAGAAATTCTGTGTAGATGATTGTTGATTGCTGGTGATCATTCTTTGTCCTCAATCATGGATTCAAAGACTTATTTATATTTCCAGAGTAGTGAACACATTGATCCCTATAAGTTTGAAGGTTTCCTAAGTGAAAGAGTGGGAAAGTGAGAGATCGTGGTGAAACCAGTTCCATATTGTGCGGAGACTTGATTGGTCATTAACCCACTACTTTGATAACTCCCTCAACCGTTGGCACGACTTACTCACATTTCTCATTATGGATGAATCTACGTGTCGTAGGCCGCCAGACCAAAACCCTAATTGATATCCCCCAATGTGACGTGATTGATGTCTCACGAATCGTGGAGTCTGCATGACAGACGTGTATTTAATTAGTCACGTTGACTGATTTAGACAATGAGTCTAATTTTTATTGAATTGAGCATGAATGACGAATTGCTCAGTGGAACATTCGAGTAACTGAGCAAGTATTGCTCGGAGAATTACTGGATATCGATGGTTGGATCAATATTCGAGCAATTGAGCAAGTATTGCGAATTACTGAATAATTGATAGTTGGGAAATTCAGCAAGTATTGCTCAATTCGACGAATTACTGAATATTGATAGTTGGATCAATATTCGAGCAATTGAGCAATTGCTCAATTCGACGTATTACTGATAAATTAATGAATATTGATAGTTGGATCAATATTCGAGCAATTGATCAAGTATTGCTCAATTTGACGAATTATTTATTGGTGACGTGACCCAATAAAATATTAATTAAAATATTGGTAGATTATCAAATATTGTATAATTAATCCGCGTGTTGTTTGTTGGATCAACATAAATTTATTCAGCGTGTGAACATGCTCAGAATGATGATTTGTTGAGCGTTTGTTCAAAACCCTAGTTTTTGATCAATTGTTCATTAATTGACAAATTGCATAAAATAGGTCGTGAACGAAGGGGGACCGACCACATGGGATTATGGACGTCCATGTGATGCCCAATTGCTCGAGTGAGCTTGCATCAGGGTCCTGATTTGACCGGTTGGTGAAGGAATGATGATTAAATGTTGGTTTCATCATTTATTGAAATAGTGCTCGATTGAGCATTAGGTGATAAAACCTAATTATGGAAAAGTGAGGGACCGGCCAAGATGGTATGAGACCATCCCTTGGTGGTCGTGGGACAACTGGTGGGCGTTCGATCAAAATCCAAGTTGGTTGGAAAGAGTTTGGACCCAATATGAGCAATTGCGCAAATTAGGTCAAAATTGTGAAAATGTGTGGGACCGGATCGTTGCAAGCCTTAGAGTCTCCCTTGGTCATTCAAGGGATCATTCTCGTGTCACCATAATGCCCATGTTTCAGTCCCGAGAGTTTCGGCATTTTTTGATGTGCGTTTGAGCAATATCTTGGATTTTCAGAAGAGTTCGATCTTTGACTGAAATTCTCGATTTTGCTCGAGTGAGCAAGTATGCCCGTTTGATCAACATTTCGTGAATAGCCTAGTCGGTCATGTGACCATATTGACTTTTGGCTTTTTCATGGTTTGAGCAATATTTGAGAAAATATGGAGAAACCATGATTTTTGCTGAAACAGGGAAGTTTCACAAGATGAGAGAAATAATAATTTATGAAAGATTAGGGATCGCAAGGTGTTGGACCGTCCACGGATAGGGTATGGTCGGCCGGCTAAGTTGTCCGGTCCTGCAACACATTTCCCTATTTTATATTATTATTTTTCATGAAACCACGAAAATATGGAGAAACCATGAGTTTTGCTCAAACAAGGAAAGTCGTTAGAATGGAGGAGTCTTCATGAGTTCATGAAAATAACAAGAATAAGGAAAAATAATGGAGGAAGCATGGGATCGGCCACGGCTAAGGCATGGACGAGCAGCCGGTGGGCCCGTCCCATGGGCGCTTCTCCATTATTTTAATGTTATTATTTTCTCTCTCCTATTTTGTGCGGGATTCCTCGTTTGTCCATATTTTTGAATGCTCGTTCGCGTAATTGGGTGCTCTTTCGTGCATCATTGTTGAGTACACTTGCACTACTAGATGGGACTTACTCAGTGATAGTTCAGATGCCCGATTATTGAGTATTTATTACTAATTTATGAAATTGAATGGAGAATGATTCATGAAACTGAGTAATAAAGGTAAGTAGTTATTATTATCAATTCATAGAATCGGCTGTGGATTTGACGGTAGATTCGGAATAATAAAATGATAATTTAATTACCATCTCATGGAATCGTACATTTGACCATGAAATCGGAGTAATAAGATAGGTGGTGATATTACCATTTCATGAGATCAGCCGTGGATTCGACCATGAAATCAGAGTAATATCTATTACCATTTCATGAGATCAGTCGTGGATTCGATCATGAAATCGGAGTAATACATTTATATATTACCATTCCATAGAACCGGTCGTGAGTTTGACCATGGAATAGGAGCAATAAGATAAGATAGATTATCTTCTAGGAATTCAGTGGTGAATATGACGTAGAATTTAATCTCTTGCGTATAGTCAGTGAATCAGCGAGTGTGCCAATGTCCCGAAGACGTTTTGACCTCTCAACATTTCATGTATGGAGGACCGTCCGAGTCTATACATGGACACTCTTAGTCAGGGAACAGTGAGTGTCACCAGCCTCCCGAAGGCATTATTGCTCTCAATCTTATGGAGAACCGCCTAATCGTTCTTCTATGTAGAGGCGAATTCCTCTATGTAGTCAGGGAACAGTGAGGGTCACCGACATCCTGAATGCGTTAAACTCTTAATCTTACGGAGAACCGCCCAATTACGTTATTCTACATAGAGGCTTTGATGAAATGCCCGGTGTCGAACGCTCCTGAGAGGCCTTTCGAGCGACATATGCATCATACTTCGTAAAACATGAATCGTCACATGGATTCCTGAAGCCGTGTCAGAAACATGCAGTATCATGATTTTACGGTTTTGACCTTTGTTGAAAATCCACCATCAACAACTGGGTCAACTGGACCAAAATAACTATAATATATTATTTCTAGGACCTATTGATATTTCGTACTTGAAAATTTTGGGGAAAATTGATATAAATAATAGAGAAGAGAGAGTTACCCCATATCACCCAGATCTTGATCATCTTAAACCGATGATGATGTTTGGAGAAGAGTGCGTGTTCTGGATCGCTTCCAATAAATAACATGAATCAAAATCAAAATGAGAAATAAAAGAATAAATCGATATATATAGATCGAGACTGAGATGAAAAGGAAGAGCAAATATTGAGAAACTACAGATTGAGGAACAAAGAGAAAAGAGAGTTGGGGAAGAGAGGGTTTAGGATGCGGCTGCTCTGCGAGTAAGGAAGAATAAAGAGGTTGAAAAGAAACTCATCTCTTCGATGGAAACAAAAAGAAGAAATCCCGATTATTTAAGGTCAAGGGATCAAGGAGTCAAGGTGGTGGAAGTATATCTATACTTAAAAGATTTTTTTTTTTAATAAACTGAAAATTTATGAAAGACTAGGAGAAATCATACGACAGTAAGTTGTGTCCATGAACAAGACATTCAATAATTTTACATTTAAAACTTACATAAGAAGGAGAATTATCCAGAAAAGAGATTCTCTGCTTTACCCATTGAACTTTCAATTTACGTAATATATTGTCCAACAAGGAAATTGACCCAAAAAAGTGTTGCGCTAAAACCGTACGGAAGCGATTTGCACAGCTACACAATGGTACTACAAATATTTCAAAGAACACAAATTAAAGAAGATAAAAGAGACAAGAATTTAACGAGGTTGAATCCTCGGGAAAAACAAGAGATTTATATATTATCGTTTGGGAGAAAACATATAAACCCTAAGAGAGAAAGCATAATTTTTTTTGGTGTTTTTTTCTAGGTTCTCTACTAGGCTATTTATATAGGTACATTACTTAGCCTATGAGATTAGGGTTTCATAACTTGTTTACAAAGTTCCTAGAATTTAGGATCAAGTAAACCAATTAAGAGTTATCACAAACTCTTAATCCTAATCCTTTGGGTGACCGATTAAATTTGGGTTTATCCCAAATTAACTCCACCTACCAAGTTTTGTTTGAGTTATCTAAAACTCAAACCCACCGACCTATATCCAACAGTTCTCCACCTCGGATCATGCATTCATGCATGAGACGATCAATATACGAAATCTCCTTCGTCTTCCAACGTCGATTGCGCCATAGGTTGCCTACGTATCCTCTGCAAGGAATCAAACCGACCGTAGTTCACTCAATGGCCTTGATAGAAGGCCTCCAACAGGTTCCTAAGAACCTCTACCCCAAAGGGTATCACCAAACCGGAATAATGTGGATCAATTTCGAGCAATGACGAAACTTGACCCCAGATACTACTTTCGTTAACATATCAGCTGGATTTTCTTTGGTATCGATCTTCACAAGTAGAATGTCTTCTTCTTTCAGAATTTCTTTAACAAAGTGAAATCGAACATCTATATGTTTGGTTCTGGCATGATGCACTTGATTCTTAGCCAAGTAAATTGCACTAAGACTATCACAATGCAGAGGCAGTTGTTCCTGCACAACACCCAAGTCATCTTGCAAACCCTGTAACCATATAGCCTCCTTAAATGCTTCAGTCACTGCCATATACTCTGCTTCAGTAGTTGAGAGAGCCACAGTAGACTGCAAAACCGATATCCAACTAACCGGTGCTCCATCTAAGGTAAATACATACCTTGTAGTTGAACGTCTCTTGTCCAAATCACCAACATAGTCAGAATCCACATAACCAACACACAATTGATTGTTCCCATCTTCCTTCACAAACTCCAATCCAACATCAACAGTACCATAAAGATACCTCAAAATCCATTTCACAGCTTGCCAATGTCCTTTACCAGGATTATGCATATAACGGCTGATCATACTTACTCCACGTGAAATATCCGGCCTTGTACATACCACTGCATACATCAAGCTACCAACAACACTAGCATATGGGACTTGGGCCATATACTCACGCTCTTCTTCAGTAGTGGGAGACATATCAGAACTCAACTTAAAATGAGGACCAAGGGGAGTACTTACAGATTTAGTTCTTTCGCGGATATCAAATTTATGTAACACTTTCTTCAAGTATGCCTTTTGAGACAAACAAACTTTACCCTTCTTTCTGTCACGTTGAATCTCCATGCCAAGAATCTTCTTAGCTTCTCCCAGATCTTTCATCTCGAACTCAGTTGACAATTTTTGCTTCAAATTATCAATCTCTTTCTTGTTATTCGATGCTATCAGCATATCATCGACATACAAGAGCAAATATATGAAAGACCCATCACGTAGCTTCTTGAAGTATACACAATGGTCATAGTGACTTCTTGTGTATGTCTGGCCAATCATAAACTGATCAAATCGCTTATACCACTGTCTTGGAGACCGTTTCAGCCCATACAACGATTTCTTCAGCTTGCATACACAATCTTCTCTTCCAGCAACTTTGAACCCACTCGGATGAGTCATATAAATCTCCTCTTCTAGATCACCATGTAAGAACGTCGTCTTCACATCTAGCTGAACTAGGTCTAAATCATACTGTGCTACCAAGGCCAACAAAATTCGGATTGATGAGTGTTTCACAACTGGAGAGAACACCTCATTGTAGTCAATCCCTTCCTTTTGGGCATAACTTTTTGCAACTAACCTTGCCTTGTAGCGTACTTGATTCATCTGAGATCCTTCTTTCTTAGCATATACCCATTTGAACCCAATGGCCTTCTTACCGTTCGGAAGCTTCGTAAGAATCCATGTGCCATTCTTGTAAAGAGACTCCATCTCATCCTGCATAGCAGCTTCCCATTCTTGATGCTCTACACTGTGTATAGCTTCAAAATAGGTATCAAGAATACCTTCTTCAACAACTGGTAATGCATAAGCTATAAAATCATTCATCCAACCAGGTTTCCTGATTGATCTTCTCGGTTTGCTG
Organism: Papaver somniferum; assembly: GCF_003573695.1. Taxonomy (NCBI): domain Eukaryota; kingdom Viridiplantae; phylum Streptophyta; class Magnoliopsida; order Ranunculales; family Papaveraceae; genus Papaver; species Papaver somniferum. Next base: position 19,623,997 of record NC_039360.1, on the reverse strand, counting down.
GTTGCTATGGTCTCAGTGACCGTAGCTTCTGTATCTTCCATTGCTTCATGTTCCTCTTCATAAACATCGTCACTATCATTTGGAACTTCATTAGTTACCTCCCTTGTAGACGTCACGCCTTCCGAAGTAGTCGTAACAGATACATACTTAGCTGGAATTAGTGGAGTTGCATCAATCTCCACCTGCTGCAAAGGCTCACTAGTATTGGTGCTTCTGTTCTCCACCTGCTGAGAACCCCAATACTTTACCATAGACGCTTCATCAAATGTAAAATCTCTACTCATGACTATCTTCTTCTCTACTAGATTCCAAATTTTGAACCCTTTCACTCCTTTCTTCACACCCATAAAGATGCCTTTGACAGCACGGCTATCAAGCTTGTTTTCACTAACATGATACCAAGCAGGGAAACCAAAGATATGAATTGAGTCATAGTCATAAGCTGGTTTACCATACCACTTTTCCATCGGAGTTTTACCTTCTAATGCAGCTGATGGCAACCTATTAATGAGGAAGCACGCATATGTAACTGCCTCAGCCCAAAACTCTTTACCTAATCCAGCATTGGATAACATACATCGTACCTTCTCCAGCAAAGTATGATTCATGCGTTTAGCTACCCCATTTTTTTGCGGTGTCTTATTAACTGTGAAATGCCTCTGTATTCCCTCATCCTGACATACTTGCAAGAATGGATCACTTTTGTACTCTCCACCATTGTCCTAACGTAGTACCTTGATCTTTCTGCCAGTTTGAGTCTCAGTTGCCTTTTTCCACCTCACAAAGACTTCTAGGAATTCATCCTTATGCCTCATGGTGTACACCCATACTCGCCTAGAATAGTCATCAATGAAAGACACGAACCAATGTTTCCCTCCCAATGATGCATTCTTGGAGGGACCCCAAACATCTGAGTGAAAATAATCAAGAACTCCACTAGTGTTGTGGATTGTTGTGCCAAAGCTTGTTCTTGTTTTCTTGCCTTTCACACAATTTCACAAAAATCTAATTTGCAGGCAATGGCACCTTTCAATAAATCTTGAAGAATTAAAGAGTGTAACGACTTATCACCTGGATGTGCAAGTCGCATATGCCATAACTTCGTGGTCCCCATCGCTGCAGTCTCGATGTGTTCAGAAATTGACACATCTCCTGTTACTGTACTCCCAGTTAAGTAGTACAAGTTATGATGCCTTGTGCTCTTCATGATTACCAACGATCCAGAGATTATCTTTAGAATTCCATTTTCAGCGACTAACTTGTAGCCCTTAGCTTCCAAAGTTCCGAGCGAAATCAGATTCTTCTTCACAGCAGGTACGAACCCTACTTCCTTCAGTTCCCGAACCATACCATCATGCATCTTGATTCGAACACTACCAATCCCGATCATCCTGCAGGTATGATTATTCCCCATGCGTACTTCTCCATCAAACTTCTCGAAGCTTGAGAACCAGTCCCGATGTGGACATATGTGATAAGTAGCACCAGAATCTAGTAACCATGTACCGTCAGTTACGATACAAGCTGATGGTGTCACAGTCAGTGAGAAATCCGAAGCTACATCTGAATCATCACTTGCCTTAGAAATGTTCACCTAGGTATTGTTGTTATCTCCTTCTCTATCTTTACGCTTGGTACAATCCTTAGCCCAATGGCCAAAGTCATGACACCATGCACATTCATCCTTCTGCAGACGCGCTCTTGACTTTGAACGCCCTTTCACTTTGCCACGATCACCATTCTTCTTTCTCATGTATGTTGAACGACCTCTTGCAAGAAGCAAGTCACTGTTAGCTTCACTTGACAGGTCTTCACGGTCCATCTTCCTGAACTCCTCACTACGCAATGTTGTAGTGACCTCAGCGTATGTCATCTTATCCTTGCCATGCATTAAAGCCTTAATCACGGGTACATACCTTTCAGGAAGAGAGTTTATCAGACACAAAGCTTGTTCCTCGTCGTTGATCTTCTCATCACAGTTAACTAACTCAGCAAGAAGTTTATTATATGAATCCAGGTGTTCTGTTAGATTTGCACCTTTCTTCATGTTATAGCGATACAAATTTCTCTTAAGATGTATCCTATTAGCCACGTTCTTCACAAGGTACTCCTTCTCTAGCTTTTCCCAGAGATCCTTAGCTGACGTCTCGTGCTGATAATTAACTCTTACTGATGTTGCTAAACACCCACGAATCGAACCCAGGCATAATTTATTCATCTTGTTCCACTGCTTGTCAGACATCTCCGCTGGCTGACCTTCTAGGTCAAGATGAACAAGAGCATCCATTACGTCTGTTCTCCATAAACCAAAGTTATTGGTTCCGGTGAACTTTTCAACCTTCAGTTGTGATCTATGAGAATGCAGTATTTCTTCTTTTGTTTCTTTATCTTTACTTGTGGACTCCGAATGTTCTCCTAAAGGATCTTTCGGATCAACTGGATCTTTCCCGTCAACCATTGTTCACAAACAACCAAATATAGATAAAAAACTAAACTTTGAGATCAGAATTACCTCAAACAACTTCATAAAAAAATACTCCCGCTGCAATATTATGAATACCGAAAATTCCAAGAACCTAACCCGACCTCTTGATTCCAATTGTTGCGCTAAAACCCTGCGGAAGCGATTTGCACAGCTATACAATGGTACTCCAAATATTGCAAAGAACACAAACTAAAGAAGATAAAAGAGACAAGAATTTAACGAGGTTGAATCCTCGGGAAAAACAAGAGATTTATATATTATCGTTTGGGAGAAAACATATAAACCCTAAGAGAGAAAGAAGAATTTTTTTTAGTGTTTTTTTTCTAGGTTCTCTACTAGGCTATTTATATAGATACATTACTTAACCTATAAGATTAAGGTTTCATAACTTGTTTACAAAGTTCCTAGAATTTAGGATCAAGTAAACCAATTAAGAGTTATCACAAACTCTTAATCCTAACACTAGTACAAATCTTTACATTGGCCACACTTAATCACCGTGTCCATAGGCTTTTGGTCATGGATTTTTTTCACTCCAAAAATGTGGCATCAGGTGCCGAGACAAAAAGGTATCCCTATGGCTGCATAAACTTTGAGTGGCTATAAAATATGATTAACCATGGCCATAACTCTAAAACCGTGTCTATATGGTACTCAATATTTTTTTGGTAGTTAAGCATTTTCACTATCACCGTGGCCATAGGATCCTTATAGACACACAATTTAATTATATGTGGCTAAAGTTTACCTTAAAGTCACGTAAATTTTATTATAGTCGTGGCCTTTGTCATCAATTGGACACGCAAAATTCATTTTATCATGGCCAATTCATGAGTTGCGGTCACACTAATTTTTCTCAACCATGGCCATCTCTATCATTTGGACACACGGAAAATAATTTAACATGGCTAATACATGATTTGTAGTCACGTTTAATCTATGGTACCATGGCCATCCATATTTTTGGACACATGATAAACATTTTACATGGCCAATTAATAAGTTATGGCTACTAAAAATTTGTAGCACCGTGGCTAAATTTTTTCGAAAGACACATCAAGTGTGTTGAATGTAGCTATTGTTCACCTTTTGGATACATCAAGTGTTTTCAATGTAGCTATTGTTCACCTTTTGGACACATCAAGTTTTTTGAATGTAGCTTTTGTTCACCTTTTGGACACATCAAGTGTTTTGAATGTAGCTATTGTTCACCTTTTGGACACATCAAGTGTTTTCAATGTAGCTATTCAAAAATCACCTAAATAACCATCCATAAAAAATTAATGAAGACTACAATTAGAATTGTACCAAAATAATTTCATTTCACAATATAATAAACATCTCAATCTGATAATTGTGCAGTAACCTTGAGAAAACAAACTTTCAAAGAGAGACTTAAAAGTTTAAACATCCAAATCCTATAGTCCACGACTATTTCTATTAATAATTAGGCTGCAGTCTTGAGTCTCTTGCTGGATCTCCGAGACTTTAGTTCCCCGCTCTTCATATATGAAGGTTTCTTCTTCTTTGTCTTCTTAGTGTTTGGGTCAGAATCATATTCATCGTTTGGGTCAGAATCATGTTCACCGGGGTCTTAAAGTGGATGGCCCTGCAGCAAGCCAGTGGATGTATAATTAAGGGAAAAAACCATGTTAACAGTTATATGGTCAGGATGCAGAAGGTAATAAACATGTATAATAAAGCAACTTACACTAGAGCAAGAGATCACAAACTCTTTAGGCCAAGCTACTATAGATTTTTCAGCATCCTCTACTGTTTTGAGATGAGTAGATGGGACTGGCAAACAATGATTCTTTAATATCGACTTTTCAACCGTCACTCTGACACAATCATCCCGGAGTGGATCTCCATGAACCTTCTGACCTGGCACTGATGGAAGAACCGAACCCCATGCAATGATATTTCTCAGTGAAGCATGAGCCAGTTTGCATTTACCAATCTGCAAAACAGAAATGTTATATTGACGTCAACAGATTCAAATCTCAAAATGCTTAAATGCCTGTGAAAAGGACATACCGTTGAAAGTTCAGTTTTGTCTTTCGATTGAGAATTGTCTGGTGAACTAAGGGGTAGATGCTCAGATGCAGGAGACTTTTGTTTGTATTTTCCAGACTACAAAAATATACGCTATATTAACATCAACAAAAAATGGAACTCTCAAAGCACTATATATTTTAAATACCTGCAAAAGAAACATACCATTTGGAGTTCAGAACTATCTTTCGATCCCGTAGACTGAGATACATTTTCAGATTCAGGGTCATTTCTATTTGTATTAGATTCATTCCTTTCAGTCGGAGAAATGCTTGTAACAGGGAATTCAAGCATAAGAGACTTCTCTCTAATAGGAGATTTCTATATAGTGCAGTTGACATATTAGATACTGCAGAATTATTAGGAAATACATACTTAATCAAAATTACTTGGATGATGTTAAACATACCCGTGCCTTTTTGCTTTTGATTTTCTTTTTCAATATGCCTTGAGATTTTAGCTGAGACATTAAGCTGCTCATCATTTCTTCTTGTGCCTTCATTGCTGCCTTCATTTCCTTCATTTCTGCATCCTTCCTATCTCTCTCCATTTGGTTCGCACGTCTTTCATCTTCCAGTTGTTTCTTCAGTTCAATGTGCTCCTTGGATGCTCCTTTCCGTGGAAGGTGCCAGTACGTTGTTGGAGTCACTCCCTTGCCTATACATCTTACACTCCCAGCATGTTCTTCCCCAAACACAAGGGTGATAGAATCATTGCCTGGTTGTTTTCTCAAAGTTCCATCTTCCAGCTGCTTATCAAAATCCTCCTGCACAAAAAAAGAATTAAGGGATTAGAAGTGATAATCAATTAAATCAAAATTATTTTCACATTTACTCAAGCACAAAACAAATAGCTAGATAGTTTCAGTCGTCTTACAAGCTGAGCTGCTTTTTCCCTAACATCATCGTCATCGTATTCTCCATTTTTGTTTTGATGTGCCTTCCTCCATAGTAAAGACCGTGAAGGATTTTCATCTTCAAGGATCTCTTTCTCATTAATCTAGTAATTATAAAATACACAAGAAGAAAAATTAGATAGATAATACTATAATTTAAACTGGAAATAATAATAATTTTGTATAACAAACTGGACTTACTAATTTTTCCAACAGCCCTGCATACCCTGCTCTTCCCGTCCTGTGGTTATATTTGTGGTTCTTACGCGCCTTAGCTCCCCTAATGGACAACTCCTGAGCATACAGATTTAAAGAATTTCATTCATAAAAAAGTTAGACTAATTAATGAAATTAATATCAATATTTCCAAACTAAAACGTGCAATATACAACCTTGCATTTATCAGACAACCTCCACTTTACGAACTTGTCCCATTGTTCTTGGTTCACAATGACACGATATTGTTTAGGAACAGTATTTAGTTTAGCAGGTTTACCCAAATTGGGCACTATGAACTTTACATACAACTTTCTTCTGAAGTTGCGCAAATGTTCCCCAAAATATTTCATAATTTGTCTTCTCATAGTCTCTTCAATTTCATAAAACCGCTGCCAAAATATGGAGATGTTAACGGCAGGTAACAAATTAATAACAAATATAGTATTAAAAATCAATATAGATCAGCATATACATACCAATAGTTCGTGCCATAACTTATCCCTCATCACTGAATTCACTTCCTTCCACTTCAAGTGCCTTAGACCAACGTCTCGACGTACCAATACACCCATGTAACTAGCAATTTCAGCTTTATATTTCCCCTTAAATCGACCAAACTTATCAAATTCTATCACATGCTTCTCGCCGTCAAAATTTTTCTTTAGCTTCTTCAATCTTGTTAAACCTCGAACATTATTCTCCTTAGACTCTACTGTATTGTTTGGAGCTCCTGTGTCTTTTTATAGTTCAAAAACCCAAAATAAGAGTAAACATGGTGTAAGAGTGTACTCATATTTTTTAAGTCCAAAGCAAACAAAAACAGACAAGCTAGTATAGCATTACCAGGCTGTTCAGGACTTTCAGTCGATTCATCATCAGAACTGGAGCTATCACCATCGGAACCGGTGCGACTACCATCGGAATCTTCGTCTTCATCCTCTGACTCTCCTAAATTCTGCAAGGCTTGAGCCTCCAGGGCTGCAGTCTCATTTTCAGCATACTCATCATCATCATACTCTGGCTCCCAACTCGAATTCTCTTGTGTAGTCATATAGGAAACTGCATATACATGTATATGATTCAATCAAATAAGGTCTGAATTCTTTTCAATCAAAAAGTCAAAATTTATTAAGCTAGACACAAGCAAAAATTAAATAACAGTCAATTAACATGGTCTTGATTATGTCAGTACTAACATGGTCTTGATTAGTATGATTAGATGCAAGAGCAGGATGCCGTCTCAGAATTGTTAAAAGATATAACAATTAAAAAATTATTAATCGCTGAGGTTTTTACTAGAGCATTGAAAGAACTCAAGCAAGACTCCAGTTCAAACATACACAATTATGTAAACCTACCAAGTTCCCTAAAAACAAACGACGGATGCCGATCTCCGACATAATTATAATCCCATTATACAAAATGTCAATGACTCGGGAGTATACACGACAGATGGAAGCTTACTGACCAGCTAAAGTTGATGAAAATGAGATAAAAATGTGATTTCTAGTGGTTTCAGGGAGAACCACAGAAGTTTAAACTATTGGTTTGCAATGTGAAAAACATTCATCAGAATAGACAGATAAAAAAACCAAGGATTAACATTCAATTGACCTAGCTCTGACATAATTATAATCCCATTATACAAAACGTCAATGACACGGGAGTATACACGACAGAGAATGTGGCCAGCTAAATGAGATAAGAATGTGATGTCGAGTGGTTTCAGGGAGAACCACAGAAGCTTAAACTATTGTTTGCAGTGTGAAAAACATTAATCAGATTCATCGGAAAAGAAAGAAAAAAACATAAAAGAATAGCATTTCCATAACCATAGAAGACTGAGTTGTTATCCAGCCACTATGCAACTTAGAATACAATCTGCATAAAGATCCTAAGCATAACATAGGAAAAGCTTAAACATGCATGCACACCATTGTTCTTCTTAATAAGAAATAAACAGGTGCATAAACCCTGCTTTCAATGAATCAAAAATTAAGAATTAGGGTTTGAGTCAAAACTTAACCTTTGAATCAATTGGGTCTGATTCAAAAATTAAGGTTTGAATCAATTAGGGTTTGAATAACTAAGCTTTTTAGACGAAAGAAAGATTGAGAACATGATATACCTTTATAAGATTTAGCCATGCAATTCCTCAACACCATACGGCCCTTTATAAAGTCGCACAGATTGAATAATCCCGCCGAAAATATTTTGCGTTTCATTTTCATCCCGCTCAAAATTATTTAGGGTGAACTGAAAAATCGATTGAGTTTGGTCTACGATTTCCTTTTTTCGGAAAAATCTCCTAAGAAAATACCATTTGATTTTGATTCTACGGTAGACCTAAAAATATTTCCAAACTTTAGAAATCCGATTTCCCTTTTTACTCTAACAAATCTCAATGTTTCCCTGATTTTAAGCCTAGAACTTTATCCCCTTTTTACTCTGCTTAGGTTTCTCTAGTTCTCTCCTCTCTGTAACTCTGGTTTAGGAGGAAAGATAAAACGAACAGAATTTTTAGGTGTTACATAGCGTAAGATAAGAGGTTCTTCCATATTAATCTAACTATTGGTTGGGCTTGTGATAAATATATTCACCGTTAGATTTACTATGGACATCCTATTCGATGCATTTTGAAATAACATAAGTAAAATCGTAATGGACTGGGCTGGAGTGTTAGCTTAAACCATGTAATGGACTGGGCTGGAGTGTTAGCTTAAACCATGTAATTGACTGGGCTGGACATAAATTTGGCATAAATTTTTTCATTATTTTTCATTTTTTACTTAAATTTTTTTTCATTTTTTTCCTTTTTTTTCTTTTTACTTTTTTTTTTATTACATAATCAAAATTTAGTTACATAATCAAGACTCGACACTTCACCTGAAATATTGATCGATTCTGAACGAGTTCGAGTAAAACTGATGAAAATGGAACTTCGTCCTTTGGAATCGAGACACGGAAAAATTTAGTTATTACATAATCAAAATTTAGTTATTACATAATAAAAATTTAGTTATTACATGATCAAAATTTAGTTACATAATCAAGACTCGACACTT
>NC_039360.1:19565115-19612675 GCF_003573695.1 Papaver somniferum | reverse complement strand
TTCTATTAATAATTAGGCTGCAGTCTTGAGTCTCTTGCTGGATCTCCGAGACTTTAGTTCCCCGCTCTTCATATATGAAGGTTTCTTCTTCTTTGTCTTCTTAGTGTTTGGGTCAGAATCATATTCATCGTTTGGGTCAGAATCATGTTCACCGGGGTCTGAAAGTGGATGGCCCTGCAGCAAGCCAGTGGATGTATAATTAAGGGAAAAAACCATGTTAACAGTTATATGGTCAGGATGCAGAAGGTAATAAACATGTATAATAAAGCAACTTACACTAGAGCAAGAGATCACAAACTCTTTAGGCCAAGCTACTATAGATTTTTCAGCATCCTCTACTGTTTTGAGATGAGTAGATGGGACTGGCAAACAATGATTCTTTAATATCGACTTTTCAACCGTCACTCTGACACAATCATCCCGGAGTGGATCTCCATGAACCTTCTGACCTGGCACTGATGGAAGAACCGAACCCCATGCAATGATATTTCTCAGTGAATCATGAGCCAGTTTGCATTTACCAATCTGCAAAACAGAAATGTTATATTGACGTCAACAGATTCAAATCTCAAAATGCTTAAATGCCTGTGAAAAGGACATACCGTTGAAAGTTCAGTTTTGTCTTTCGATTGAGAATTGTCTGGTGAACTAAGGGGTAGATGCTCAGATGCAGGAGACTTTTGTTTGTATTTTCCAGACTACAAAAATATACGCTATATTAACATCAACAAAAAATGGAACTCTCAAAGCACTATATATTTTAAATACCTGCAAAAGAAACATACCATTTGGAGTTCAGAACTATCTTTCGATCCCGTAGACTGAGATACATTTTCAGATTCAGGGTCATTTCTATTTGTATTAGATTCATTCCTTTCAGTCGGAGAAATGCTTGTAACAGGGAATTCAAGCATAAGAGACTTCTCTCTAATAGGAGATTTCTATATAGTGCAGTTGACATATTAGATACTGCAGAATTATTAGGAAATACATACTTAATCAAAATTACTTGGATGATGTTAAACATACCCGTGCCTTTTTGCTTTTGATTTTCTTTTTCAATATGCCTTGAGATTTTAGCTGAGACATTAAGCTGCTCATCATTTCTTCTTGTGCCTTCATTGCTGCCTTCATTTCATTCATTTCTGCATCCTTCCTATCTCTCTCCATTTGGTTCGCGCGTCTTTCATCTTCCAGTTGTTTCTTCAGTTCAATGTGCTCCTTGGATGCTCCTTTCCGTGGCAGGTGCCAGTACGTTGTTGGAGTCACTCCCTTGCCTATACATCTTACACGCCCAGCATGTTCTTCCCCAAACACAAGGGTGATAGAATCATTGCCTGGTTGTTTTCTCAAAGTTCCTTCTTCCAGCTGCTTATCAAAATCCTCCTGCACAAAAAAAGAATTAAGGGATTAGAAGTGATAATCAATTAAATCAAAATTATTTTCACATTTACTCAAGCACAAAACAAATAGCTAGATAGTTTCAGTCGTCTTACAAGCTGAGCTGCTTTTTCCCTAACATCATCGTCATCGTATTCTCCATTTTTGTTTTGATGTGCCTTCCTCCATAGTAAAGACCGTGAAGGATTTTCATCTTCAAGGATCTCTTTCTCATTAATCTAGTAATTATAAAATACACAAGAAGAAAAATTAGATAATACTATAATTTAAACTGGAAATAATAATAATTTTGTATAACAAACTGGACTTACTAATTTTTCCAACAGCCCTGCATACCCTGCTCTTCCCGTCCTGTGGTTATATTTGTGGTTCTTACGCGCCTTAGCTCCCCTAATGGACAACTCCTGAGCATACAGATTTAAAGAATTTCATTCATAAAAAAGTTAGACTAATTAATGAAATTAATATCAATATTTCCAAACTAAAACGTGCAATATACAACCTTGCATTTATCAGACAACCTCCACTTTACGAACTTGTCCCATTGTTCTTGGTTCACAATGACACGATATTGTTTAGGAACAATATTTAGTTTAGCAGGTTTACCCAAATTGGGCACTATGAACTTTACATACAACTTTCTTCTGAAGTTGCGCAAATGTTACCCAAAATATTTCATAATTTGTCTTCTCATAGTCTCTTCAATTTCATAAAACCGCTGCCAAAATATGGAGATGTTAACGGCAGGTAACAAATTAATAACAAATATAGTATTAAAAATCAATATAGATCAGCATATACATACCAATAGTTCGTGCCATAACTTATCCCTCATCACTGAATTCACTTCCTTCCACTTCAAGTGCCTTAGACCAACGTCTCGACGTACCAATACACCCATGTAACTAGCAATTTCAGCTTTATATTTCCCCTTAAATCGACCAAACTTATCAAATTCTATCACATGCTTCTCGCCGTCAAAATTTTTCTTTAGCTTCTTCAATCTTGTTAAACCTCGAACATTATTCTCCTTAGACTCTACTGTATTGTTTGGAGCTCCTGTGTCTTTTTATAGTTCAAAAACCCAAAATAAGAGTAAACATGGTGTAAGAGTGTACTCATATTTTTTAAGTCCAAAGCAAACAAAAACAGACAAGCTAGTATAGCATTACCAGGTTGTTCAGGACTTTCAGTCGATTCATCATCAGAACTGGAGCTATCACCATCGGAACCGGTGCGACTACCATCGGAATCTTCGTCTTCATCCTCTGACTCTCCTAAATTCTGCAAGGCTTGAGCCTCCAGGGCTGCAGTCTCATTTTCAGCATACTCATCATCATCATACTCTGGCTCCCAACTCGAATTCTCTTGTGTAGTCATATAGGAAACTGCATATACATGTATATGATTCAATCAAATAAGGTCTGAATTCTTTTCAATCAAAAGTCAAAAGTTATTAAGCTAGACACAAGCAAAATTTATAACAGTCAATTAACATGGTCTTGATTATGTCAGTACTAACATGGTCTTGATTAGTATGATTAGATGCAAGAGCAGGATGCCGTCTCAGAATTGTTAAAAGATATAACAATTAAAAAATTATTAATCGCTGAGGTTTTTACTAGAGCATTGAAAGAACTCAAGCAAGACTCCAGTTCAAACATACACAATTATGTAAACCTACCAAGTTCCCTAAAAACAAACGACGGATGCCGATCTCCGACATAATTATAATCCCATTATACAAAATGTCAATGACTCAGGAGTATACACGACAGATGGAAGCTTACTGACCAGCTAAAGTTGATGAAAATGAGATAAAAATGTGATTTCTAGTGGTTTCAGGGAGAACCACAGAAGTTTAAACTATTGGTTTGCAATGTGAAAAACATTCATCAGAATAGACAGATAAAAAAACCAAGGAATAACATTCAATTGACCTAGCTCTGACATAATTATAATCCCATTATACAAAACGTCAATGACACGGGAGTATACACGACAGAGAATGTGGCCAGCTAAATGAGATAAGAATGTGATGTCGAGTGGTTTCAGGGAGAACCACAGAAGCTTAAACTATTGTTTGCAGTGTGAAAAACATTAATCAGATTCATCGGAAAAGAAAGAAAAAAACATAAAAGAATAGCATTTCCATAACCATAGAAGACTGAGTTGTTATCCAGCCACTATGCAACTTAGAATACAATCTGCATAAAGATCCTAAGCATAACATAGGAAAAGCTTAAACATGCATGCACACCATTGTTCTTCTTAATAAGAAATAAACAGGTGCATAAACCCTGCTTTCAATGAATCAAAAATTAAGAATTAGGGTTTGAGTCAAAACTTAACCTTTGAATCAATTGGGTTTGATTCAAAAATTAAGGTTTGAATCAATTAGGGTTTGAATAACTAAGCTTTTTAGACGAAAGAAAGATTGAGAACAGGATATACCTTTATAAGATTTAGCCATGCAATTCCTCAACACCATACGGCCCTTTATAAAGTCGCACAGATTGAATAATCCCGCCGAAAATATTTTGCGTTTCATTTTCATCCCGCTCAAAATTATTTAGGGTGAACTGAAAAATCGATTGAGTTTGGTCTACGATTTCCTTTTTTCGGAAAAATCTCCTAAGAAAATACCATTTGATTTTGATCCTACGGTAGACCTAAAAATATTTCCAAACTTTAGAAATCCGATTTCCCTTTTTACTCTAACAAATCTCAATGTTTCCCTGATTTTAAGCCTAGAACTTTATCCCCTTTTTACTCTGCTTAGGTTTCTCTAGTTCTCTCCGCTCTGTAACTCTGGTTTAGGAGGAAAGATAAAACGAACAGAATTTTGAGGTGTTACATAGCGTAAGATAAGAGGTTCTTCCCTATTAATCTAACTATTGGTTGGGCTTGTGATAAATATATTCACCGTTAGATTTACTATGGACATCCTATTCGATGCATTTTGAAATAACATAAGTAAAATCGTAATGGACTGGGCTGGAGTGTTAGCTTAAACCATGTAATGGACTGGGCTGGAGTGTTAGCTTAAACCATGTAATTGACTGGGCTGGACATAAATGTGGCATAAATTTTTTCATTATTTTTCATTTTTTACTTAAATTTTTTTTCATTTTTTTCTTTTTACTTTTTTTTTTATTACATAATCAAAATTTAGTTACATAATCAAGACTCGACACTTCACCTGAAATATTGATCGATTCGAAACGAGTTCGAGTAAAACTGATGAAAACGGAACTTCGTCCTTTGGAATCGAGACACGACAAAATTTAGTTATTACATAATCATAATTTAGTTATTACATAATCAAAATTTAGTTATTACATGATCAAAATTTAGTTACATAATCAAGACTCGACACTTCACCTGAAATATTGATCGATTCGGAATGAGTTCGAGTAAAACTGATGAAAACGGAACTTCGTCCTTTGGAATCGAGACACGACAAAATTTAGTTATTACATAATCATAATTTAGTTATTACATAATCAAAATTTAGTTATAACATGATCAAAATTTAGTTACATAATCAAGACTCGACACTTCACCTGAAATATTGATCGATTCGGAACGAGTTCGAGTAAAACTGATGAAAACGGAACTTCGTCCTTTGGAATCGAGACACGACAAAATTTAGTTATTACATAATCATAATTTAGTTATTACATAATCAAAATTTAGTTATAACATGATCAAAATTTAGTTACATAATCAAGACTCGACACTTCACCTGAAATATTGATCGATTCGGAACGAGTTCGAGTAAAACTGATGAAAATGGAACTTCGTCCTTTGGAATCGAGACACGGAAAAATTTAGTTATTACATAATCATAATCATAATTTATTTATTACATAATCAAAATTTAGTTATTACATGATCAAAATTTAGTTACATAATCAAGACTCGACACTTCACCTGAAATATTGATCGATTCGAAACGAGTTCGAGTAAAATTGATGAAAACGGAACTTCGTCCTTTGGAATCGAGACACGACAAAATTTAGTTATTACATAATCATAATTTAGTTATTACATAATCAAAATTTAGTTATAACATGATCAAAATTTAGTTACATAATCAAGACTCGACACTTCACCTAAAATATTGATCGATTCGAAACGAGTTCGAGTAAAACTGATGAAAACGGAACTTCGTCCTTTGGAATCGAGACACGGAAAAATTTAGTTATTACATAATCAAAATTTAGTTATTACATAATAAAAATTTAGTTATTACATGATCAAAATTTAGTTACATAATCAAGACTCGACACTTCACCTGAAATATTGATCGATTCGAAACGAGTTTGAGTAAAACTGATGAAAACGGAACTTCGTCCTTTGGAATCGAGACACGACAAAATTTAGTTATTACATAATCATAATTTAGTTATTACATAATCAAAATTTAGTTATTACATGATCAAAATTTAGTTACATAATCAAGACTCGACACTTCACCTGAAATATTGATCGATTCGGAACGAGTTCGAGTAAAACTGATGAAAACGGAACTTCGTCCTTTGGAATCGAGACACGGAAAAATTTAGTTATTACATAATCAAAATTTAGTTATTACATGATCAAAATTTAGTTACATAATCAAGACTCGACACTTCACCTGAAATATTGATCGATTCGAAACGAGTTCGAGTAAAACTGATGAAAACGGAACTTCGTCCTTTGGAATCGAGACACGACAAAATTTAGTTATTACATAATCATAATTTAGTTATTAAATAATCAAAATTTAGTTATAACATGATCAAAATTTAGTTACATAATCAAGACTCGACACTTCACCTGAAATATTGATCGATTCGGAACGAGTTCGAGTAAAACTGATGAAAACGGAACCTCGTCCTTTGGAATCGAGACACGACAAAATTTAGTTATTACATAATCATAATTTAGTTATTACATAATCAAAATTTAGTTATAACATGATCAAAATTTAGTTACATAATCAAGACTCGACACTTCACCTGAAATATTGATCGATTCGGAACGAGTTCGAGTAAAACTGATGAAAATGGAACTTCGTCCTTTGGAATCGAGACACGGAAAAATTTAGTTATTACATAATCATAATTTAGTTATTACATGATAAAAATTTAGTTACATAATCAAGACTCGACACTTCACCTGAAATATTGATCGATTCGGAACGAGTTCGAGTAAAACTGATGAAAATGGAACTTCGTCCTTTGGAATCGAGACACGGCAAAATTTAGTTATTACATAATCATAATTTAGTTATTACATAATCAAAATTTATTTATTACATGATCAAAATTTAGTTACATAATCAAGACTCGACACTTCACCTGAAATATTGATCGATTCGGAACGAGTTCGAGTAAAACTGATGAAAATGGAACTTCGTCCTTTGGAATCGAGACACGGAAAAATTTAGTTATTACATAATCATAATTTAGTTATTACATAATCATAATTTAGTTATTACATGATCAAAATTTAGTTACATAATCAAGACTCGACACTTCACCTGAAATATTAATCGATTCGAAACGAGTTCGAGTAAAACTGATGAAAACGGAACTTCGTCCTTTGGAACCGAGACACGGAAAAATTTAGTTATTACATAATCAAAATTTAGTTATTACATAATAAAAATTTAGTTACATAATCAAGACTCGACACTTCACCTGAAATATTGATCGATTCGGAACGAGTTCGAGTAAAACTGATGAAAATGGAACTTCGTCCTTTGGAATCGAGACACGGAAAAATTTAGTTATTACATAATAATAACTTAGTTATTACATAATCAAAATTATTTATTACATGATCAAAATTTAGTTACATAATCAAGACTCGACACTTCACCTGAAATATTGATCGATTCGGAACGAGTTCGAGTAAAACTGATGAAAATGGAACTTCGTCCTTTGGAATCGAGACACGGAAAAATTTAGTTATTACATAATCATAATTTAGTTATTACATAATCATAATTTAGTTATTACATGATCAAAATTTAGTTACATAATCAAGACTCGACACTTCACCTGAAATATTGATCGATTCGGAACGAGTTCGAGTAAAACTGATGAAAATGGAACTTCGTCCTTTGGAATCGAGACACGGAAAAATTTAGTTATTACATTATAATAATTTAGTTATTACATGATCAAAATTTAGTTACATAATCAAGACTCGACACTTCACCTGAAATATTGATCGATTCGGAACGAGTTCGAGTAAAACTGATGAAAATGGAACTTCGTCCTTTGGAATCGAGACACGGAAAAAATTAGTTATTACATAATCATAATTTAGTTATTACATAATCAAAATTTAGTTACATAATCAAGACTCGACACTTCACCTGAAATATTGATCGATTCGGAACGAGTTCGAGTAAAACTGATGAAAATGGAACTTCGTCCTTTGGAATCGAGACACGGAAAAATTTAGTTATTACATAATCATAATTTAGTTAGTACATAATCAAAATTTAGTTATTACATAATCAAAATTGAGTTACATAATCAAGACTCGACACTTCACCTGAAATATTGATCGATTCGGAACGAGTTCGAGTAAAACTGATGAAAATGGAACTTCGTCCTTTGGAATCGAGACACGGAAAAAATTAGTTATTACATAATCATAATTTAGTTATTACATAATCAAAATTTAGTTACATAATCAAGACTTGACACTTCACCTGAAATATTGATCGATTCGGAACGAGTTCGAGTAAAACTGATGAAAATGGAACTTCGTCCTTTGGAATCGAGACACGGAAAAATTTAGTTATTACATAATCATAATTTAGTTATTACATGATCAAAATTTAGTTACATAATCAAGACTCGACACTTCACCTGAAATATTGATCGATTCGGAACGAGTTCGAGTAAAACTGATGAAAATGGAACTTCTTCCTTTGGAATCGAGACACGGAAAAATTTAGTTATTACATAATCATAATTTAGTTATTACATGATCAAAATTTAGTTACATAATCAAGACTCGACACTTCACCTGAAATATTGATCGATTCGGAACGAGTTCGAGTAAAACTGATGAAAATGGAACTTCGTCCTTTGGAATCGAGACACGGAAAAATTTAGTTATTACATAATCATAATTTAGTTATTACATAATCAAAATTTAGTTATTACATGATCAAAATTTAGTTACATAATCAAGACTCGAAACTTCACCTGAAATATTGATCGATTCGGAACGAGTTCGAGTAAAACTGATGAAAACGGAACTTCGTCCTTTGGAATCGAGACACGACAAAATTTAGTTATTACATAATCATAATTTAGTTATTACATAATCAAAATTTAGTTATTACATGATCAAAATTTAGTTACATAAACAAGACTCGACACTTCACCTGAAATATTGATCGATTCGGAACGAGTTCGAGTAAAACTGATGAAAATGGAACTTCGTCCTTTGGAATCGAGACACGGAAAAATTTAGTTATTACATAATCAAAATTTAGTTATTACATGATCAAAATTTAGTTACATAATCAAGACTCGACACTTCACCTGAAATATTGATCGATTCAGAACGAGTTCGAGTAAAACTGATGAAAACGGAACTTCGTCCTTTGGAATCGAGACACGACAAAATTTAGTTATTACATAATCATAATTTAGTTATTACATAATCAAAATTTAGTTATTACATGATCAAAATTTAGTTACATAATCAAGACTCGACACTTCACCTGAAATATTGATCGATTCGAAACGAGCTCGAGTAAAACTGATGAAAACGGAACTTCGTCCTTTGGAATCGAGACACGACAAAATTTAGTTATTACATAATCATAATTTAGTTATTACATAATCAAAATTTAGTTATTACATGATCAAAATTTAGTTACATAATCAAGACTCGACACTTCACCTGAAATATTGATCGATTCAGAACGAGTTCGAGTAAAACTGATGAAAACGGAACTTCGTCCTTTGGAATCGAGACACGACAAAATTTAGTTATTACATAATCATAATTTAGTTATTACATAATCAAAATTTAGTTATAACATGATCAAAATTTAGTTACATAATCAAGACTCGACACTTCACCTGAAATATTGATCGATTCGGAACGAGTTCGAGTAAAATTGATGAAAATGGAACTTCGTCCTTTGGAATAGAGACACGGAAAAATTTAGTTATTACATAATCATAATTTAGTTATTACATAATTAAAATTTAGTTATAACATGATCAAAATTTAGTTACATAATCAAGACTCGACACTTCACCTGAAATATTGATCGATTCGGAACGAGTTCGAGTAAAACTGATGAAAACGGAACTTCGTCCTTTGGAATCGAGACACGAAAAAATTTAGTTATTACATAATCATAATTTAGTTATTACATAATCAAAATTTAGTTATTACATGATCAAAATTTAGTTACATAATCAAGACTCGACACTTCACCTGAAATATTGATCGATTCGGAACGAGTTCGAGTAAAACTGATGAAAATGGAACTTCGTCCTTTGGAATCGAGACACGAAAAAATTTAGTTATTACATAATCAAAATTTAGTTATTACATGATCAAAATTTAGTTACATAATCAAGACTCGACACTTCACCTGAAATATTGATCGATTCGGAACGAGTTCGAGTAAAACTGATGAAAACGGAACTTCTTCCTTTGGAATCGAGACACGACAAAATTTAGTTATTACATAATCATAATTTAGTTATTACATAATCAAAATTTATTTATTACATGATCAAAATTTAGTTACATAATCAAGACTCGACACTTCACCTGAAATATTGATCGATTCGGAACGAGTTCGAGTAAAACTGATGAAAACGGAACTTCGTCCTTTGGAATCGAGACACGACAAAATTTAGTTATTACATAATCATAATTTAGTTATTACATAATCAAAATTTAGTTATTACATGATCAAAATTGAGTTACATAATCAAGACTCGACACTTCACCTGAAATATTGATCGATTCGGAACGAGTTCGAGTAAAACTGATGAAAACGGAACTTCGTCCTTTGGAATCGAGACACGACAAAATTTAGTTATTACATAATCATAATTTAGTTATTACATAATCAAAATTTAGTTATAACATTATCAAAATTTAGTTACATAATCAAGACTCGACACTTCACCTGAAATATTGATCGATTCGGAACGAGTTCGAGTAAAACTGATGAAAATGGAACTTCGTCCTTTGGAATCGAGACACGGAAAAATTTAGTTATTACATAATAATAATTTAGTTATTACATGATCAAAATTTAGTTACATAATCAAGACTCGACACTTCACCTGAAATATTGATCGATTCGGAACGAGTTCGAGTAAAACTGATGAAAATGGAACTTCGTCCTTTGGAATCGAGACACGGAAAAATTTAGTTATTACATAATCAAAATTTAGTTATTACATGATAAAAATTTAGTTATTACATGATCAAAATTTAGTTACATAATCAAGACTCGACACTTCACCTGAAATATTGATCGATTCGAAACGAGTTCGAGTAAAACTGATGAAAACGGAACTTCGTCCTTTGGAATCGAGACACGACAAAATTTAGTTATTACATAATCATAATTTAGTTATTACATAATCATAATTTAGTTATAACATGATCAAAATTTATTTACATAATCAAGACTCGACACTTCACCTGAAATATTGATCGATTCGAAACGAGTTCGAGTAAAACTGATGAAAACGGAACTTCGTCCTTTGGAATCGAGACACGACAAAATTTAGTTATTACATAATCATAATTTAGTTATTACATAATCAAAATTTAGTTATTACATGATCAAAATTTAGTTACATAATCAAGACTCGACACTTCACCTGAAATATTGATCGATTCGAAACGAGTTCGAGTAAAACTGATGAAAACGGAACTTCTTCCTTTGGAATCGAGACACGGAAAAATTTAGTTATTACATAATCATAATTTAGTTATTACATAATCAAAATTTAGTTATAACATGATCAAAATTTAGTTACATAATCAAGACTCGACACTTCACCTGAAATATTGATCGATTTGGAACGAGTTCGAGTAAAACTGATGAAAACGGAACTTCGTCCTTTGGAATCGAGACACGACAAAATTTAGTTATTACATAATCATAATTTAGTTATTACATAATCAAAATTTAGTTATTACATGATCAAAATTTAGTTACATAATCAAGACTCGACACTTCACCTGAAATATTGATCGATTCGAAATGAGTTCGAGTAAAACTGATGAAAACGGAACTTCGTCCTTTGGAATCGAGACACGACAAAATTTAGTTATTACATAATCATAATTTAGTTATTACATAATCAAAATTTAGTTATAACATGATCAAAATTTAGTTACATAATCAAGACTCGACACTTCACCTGAAATATTGATCGATTTGGAACGAGTTCGAGTAAAACTGATGAAAACGGAACTTCGTCCTTTGGAATCGAGACACGACAAAATTTAGTTATTACATAATCATAATTTAGTTATTACATAATCAAAATTTAGTTATTACATGATCAAAATTTAGTTACATAATCAAGACTCGACACTTCACCTGAAATATTGATCGATTCGAAACGTGTTCGAGTAAAACTGATGAAAACGGAACTTCGTCCTTTGGAATCGAGACACGACAAAATTTAGTTATTACATAATCATAATTTAGTTATTACATAATCAAAATTTAGTTATAACATGATCAAAATTTAGTTACATAATCAAGACTCGACACTTCACCTGAAATATTGATCGATTCGGAACGAGTTCGAGTAAAACTGATGAAAACGGAACTTCGTCCTTTGGAATCGAGACACGGAAAAATTTAGTTATTACATAATCAAAATTTAGTTATTACATAATAAAAATTTAGTTATTACATGATCAAAATTTAGTTACATAATCAAGACTCGACACTTCACCTGAAATATTGATCGATTCGAAACGAGTTCGAGTAAAACTGATGAAAACGGAACTTCGTCCTTTGGAATCGAGACACGACAAAATTTAGTTATTACATAATCATAATTTAGTTGTTACATAATAAAAATTTAGTTATAAAATGATCAAAACTTAGTTACATAATCAAGACTCGACACTTCACCTGAAATATTGATCGATTCGGAACGAGTTCGAGTAAAACTGATGAAAACGGAACTTCGTCCTTTGGAATCGAGACACGGAAAAATTTAGTTATTACATAATCAAAATTTAGTTATTACATAATAAAAATTTAGTTATTACATGATCAAAATTTAGTTACATAATCAATACTCGACACTTCACCTGAAATATTGATCGATTCGGAACGAGTTCGAGTAAAACTGATGAAAACGGAACTTCGTCCTTTGGAATCGAGACACGACAAAATTTAGTTATTACATAATCAAAATTTAGTTATTACATAATAAAAATTTAGTTATTACATGATCAAAATTTAGTTACATAATCAAGACTCGACACTTCACCTGAAATATTGATCGATTCGAAACGAGTTCGAGTAAAACTGATGAAAACGGAACTTCGTCCTTTGGAATCGAGACACGACAAAATTTAGTTATTACATAATCATAATTTAGTTATTACATAATAAAAATTTAGTTATAACATGATCAAAACTTAGTTACATAATCAAGACTCCACACTTCACCTGAAATATTGATCGATTCGGAACGAGTTCGAGTAAAACTGATGAAAATGGAACTTCGTCCTTTGGAATCGAGACACGGAAAAATTTAGTTATTACATAATCATAATTTAGTTATTACATAATAAAAATTTATTTATTACATGATCAAAATTTAGTTACATAATCAAGACTCGACACTTCACCTGAAATATTGATCGATTCGGAACGAGTTCGAGTAAAACTGATGAAAATGGAACTTCGTCCTTTGGAATCGAGACACGGAAAAATTTATTTATTATATAATCATAATTTAGTTATTAAATAATCAAAATTTAGTTATTACATAATCAAAATTGAGTTACATAATCAAGACTCGACACTTCACCTGAAATATTGATCGATTCGGAACGAGTTCGAGTAAAACTGATGAAAATGGAACTTCGTCCTTTGGAATCGAGACACGGAAAAATTTAGTTATTACATAATCATAATTTAGTTATTACATAATCAAAATTTATTTATTACATGATCAAAATTTAGTTACATAATCAAGACTCGACACTTCACCTGAAATATTGATCGATTCGGAACGAGTTCGAGTAAAACTGATGAAAATGGAACTTCGTCCTTTGGAATCGAGACACGGAAAAATTTAGTTATTACATAATCATAACTTAGTTATTACATAATCAAAAATTATTTATTACATGATCAAAATTTAGTTACATAATCAAGACTCGACACTTCACCTGAAATATTGATCGATTCGGAACGAGTTCGAGTAAAACTGATGAAAATGGAACTTCGTCCTTTGGAATCGAGACACGGAAAAATTTAGTTAATACATAATCATAATTTAGTTATTACATGATCAAAATTTAGTTACATAATCAAGACTCGACACTTCACCTGAAATATTGATCGATTCGGAACGAGTTCGAGTAAAACTGATGAAAATGGAACTTCGTCCTTTGGAATCGAGACACGGAAAAATTTAGTTATTACATAATCATAATTTAGTTATTACATGATCAAAATTTAGTTACATAATCAAGACTCGACACTTCACCTGAAATATTGATCGATTCGGAACGAATTCGAGTAAAACTGATGAAAATGGAACTTCGTCCTTTGGAATCGAGACACGGAAAAATTTAGTTATTACATAATCATAATTTAGTTATTACATGATCAAAATTTAGTTACATAATCAAGACTCGACACTTCACCTGAAATATTGATCGATTCGGAACGAGTTCGAGTAAAACTGATGAAAATGGAACTTCGTCCTTTGGAATCGAGACACAGAAAAATTTAGTTATTACATAATCATAATTTAGTTATTACATGATCAAAATTTAGTTACATAATCAAGACTCGACACTTCACCTGAAATATTGATCGATTCGGAACGAGTTCGAGTAAAACTGATGAAAATGGAACTTCGTCCTTTGGAATCGAGACACGGAAAAATTTAGTTATTACATAATCATAATTTAGTTATTACATAATCAAAATTTATTTATTACATGATCAAAATTTAGTTACATAATCAAGACTCGACACTTCACCTGAAATATTGATCGATTCAGAACGAGTTCGAGTAAAACTGATGAAAATGGAACTTCGCCCTTTGGAATCGAGACACGGAAAAATTTAGTTATTACATAATCATAATTTAGTTATTACATAATCAAAATTTATTTATTACATGATCAAAATTTAGTTACATAATCAAGACTCGACACTTCACCTGAAATATTGATCGATTCGGAACGAGTTCGAGTAAAACTGATGAAAATGGAACTTCGTCCTTTGGAATCGAGACACGGAAAAAATTAG
This sequence comes from Papaver somniferum, assembly GCF_003573695.1. Classification (NCBI taxonomy): domain Eukaryota; kingdom Viridiplantae; phylum Streptophyta; class Magnoliopsida; order Ranunculales; family Papaveraceae; genus Papaver; species Papaver somniferum. Next base: position 19,597,752 of record NC_039360.1, on the reverse strand, counting down.
TTATTACATAATCATAATTTAGTTATTACATAATCATAATTTAGTTATTACATGATCAAAATTTAGTTACATAATCAAGACTCGACACTTCACCTGAAATATTGATCGATTCGGAACGAGTTCGAGTAAAACTGATGAAAATGGAACTTCGTCCTTTGGAATCGAGACACGGAATAATTTAGTTATTACATAATCAAAATTTATTTATTACATGATCAAAATTTAGTTACATAATCAAGACTCGACACTTCACCTGAAATATTGATCGATTCGGAACGAGTTCGAGTAAAACTGATGAAAATGGAACTTCGTCCTTTGGAATCGAGACACGGAAAAATTTAGTTATTACATAATCATAATTTATTTATTACATGATCAAAATTTAGTTACATAATCAAGACTCGACACTTCACCTGAAATATTGATCGATTCGAAACGAGTTCGAGTAAAACTGATGAAAACGGAACTTCGTCCTTTGGAACCGAGACACGGAAAAATTTAGTTATTACATAATCAAAATTTAGTTATTAAATAATCAAAATTTAGTTATTACATGATCAAAATTTAGTTACATAATCAAGACTCGACACTTCACCTGAAATATTGATCGATTCGGAACGAGTTCGAGTAAAACTGATGAAAATGGAACTTCGTCCTTTGGAATCGAGACACGGAAAAAATTAGTTATTACATAATCATAATTTAGTTATTAAATAATCAAAATTTAGTTACATAATCAAGACTCGACACTTCACCTGAAATATTGATCGATTCGGAACGAGTTCGAGTAAAACTGATGAAAATGGAACTTCGTCCTTTGGAATCGAGACACGGAAAAATTTAGTTATTACATAATCATAACTTAGTTATTACATAATCAAAATTTATTTATTACATGATCAAAATTTAGTTACATAATCAAGACTCGACACTTCACCTGAAATATTGATCGATTCGGAACGAGTTCGAGTAAAACTGATGAAAATGGAACTTCGTCCTTTGGAATCGAGACACGGAAAAATTTAGTTATTACATAATCATAATTTATTTATTACATAATCATAATTTATTTATTACATGATCAAAATTTAGTTACATAATCAAGACTCGACACTTCACCTGAAATATTGATCGATTCGGAACGAGTTCGAGTAAAACTGATGAAAATGGAACTTCGTCCTTTGGAATCGAGACACGGAAAAATTTATTTATTATATAATCATAATTTAGTTATTACATAATCAAAATTTAGTTATTACATAATCAAAATTGAGTTACATAATCAAGACTCGACACTTCACCTGAAATATTGATCGATTCGGAACGAGTTCGAGTAAAACTGATGAAAATGGAACTTCGTCCTTTGGAATCGAGAGACGACAAAATTTAGTTATTACATAATCATAATTTAGTTATTACATAATCAAAATTTATTTATTACATGATCAAAATTTATTTACATAATCAAGACTCGACACTTCACCTGAAATATTGATCGATTCGGAACGAGTTCGAGTAAAACTGATGAAAATGGAACTTCGTCCTTTGGAATCGAGACACGGAAAAATTTAGTTATTACATAATCATAACTTAGTTATTAAATAATCAAAATTTATTTATTACATGATCAAAATTTAGTTACATAATCAAGACTCGACACTTCACCTGAAATATTAATCGATTCGGAACGAGTTCGAGTAAAACTGATGAAAATGGAACTTCGTCCTTTGGAATCGAGACACGGAAAAATTTAGTTATTACATAATCATAATTTAGTTATTACATGATCAAAATTTAGTTACATAATCAAGACTCGACACTTCACCTGAAATATTGATCGATTCGGAACGAGTTCGAGTAAAACTGATGAAAATGGAACTTCGTCCTTTGGAATCGAGACACGGAAAAATTTAGTTATTACATAATCATAATTTATTTATTACATTATCAAAATTTAGTTACATAATCAAGACTCGACACTTTACCTGAAATATTGATCGATTCGGAACGAGTTCGAGTAAAACTGATGAAAATGGAACTTCGTCCTTTGGAATCGAGACACGGAATAATTTAGTTATTACATAATCATAATTTAGTTATTACATAATCAAAATTTAGTTATTACATGATCAAAATTTAGTTACATAATCAAGACTCGACACTTCACCTGAAATATTGATCGATTCGGAACGTGTTCGAGTAAAACTGATGAAAATGGAACTTCGTCCTTTGGAATCGAGACACGGAAAAATTTAGTTATTACATAATAATAATTTAGTTATTACATAATCAAAATTTAGTTATTACATGATCAAAATTTAGTTATTACATGATCAAAATTTAGTTACATAATCAAGACTCGACACTTCACCTGAAATATTGATCGATTCGGAACGAGTTCGAGTAAAACTGATGAAAATGGAACTTCGTCCTTTGGAATCGAGACACGGAAAAATTTAGTTATTACATAATCAAAATTTAGTTATTACATAATAAAAATTTAGTTATTACATGATCAAAATTTAGTTACATAATCAAGACTCGACACTTCACCTGAAATATTGATCGATTCGGAACGAGTTCGAGTAAAATTGATGAAAATGGAACTTCGTCCTTTGGAATCGAGACACAAAAAAATTTAGTTATTACATAATCATAATTTAGTTATTACATAATCAAAATTTAGTTATTACATGATCAAAATTTAGTTACATAATCAAGACTCGACACTTCACCTGAAATATTGATCGATTCGGAACGAGTTCGAGTAAAACTGATGAAAACGGAACTTCGTCCTTTGGAATCGAGACACGGAAAAATTTAGTTATTACATAATCAAAATTTATTTATTACATGATCAAAATTTAGTTACATAATCAAGACTCGACACTTCACCTGAAATATTGATCGATTCGAAACGAGTTCGAGTAAAACTGATGAAAACGGAACTTCGTCCTTTGGAATCGAGACACGGAAAAATTTAGTTATTACATAATCAAAATTTAGTTATTACATAATAAAAATTTAGTTATTAAAATTTAGTTACATAATCAAGACTCGACACTTCACCTGAAATATTGATCGATTCGAAACGAGTTCGAGTAAAACTGATGAAAACGGAACTTCGTCCTTTGGAATCGAGACACGACAAAATTTAGTTATTACATAATCATAATTTAGTTATTAAATAATCAAAATTTAGTTATAACATGATCAAAATTTAGTTACATAATCAAGACTCGACACTTCACCTGAAATATTGATCGATTCGGAACGAGTTCGAGTAAAACTGATGAAAACGGAACTTCGTCCTTTGGAATCGAGACACGGAAAAATTTAGTTATTACATAATCATAATTTAGTTATTACATAATAAAAATTTAGTTATTACATGATCAAAATTTAGTTACATAATCAAGACTCGACACTTCACCTGAAATATTGATCGATTCGGAACGAGTTCGAGTAAAACTGATGAAAATGGAACTTCGTCCTTTGGAATCTAGACACGGAAAAATTTAGTTATTACATAATCAAAATTTAGTTATTACATGATCAAAATTTAGTTACATAATCAAGACTCGACACTTCACCTGAAATATTGATCGATTCGAAACGAGTTCGAGTAAAACTGATGAAAACGGAACTTCGTCCTTTGGAATCGAGACACGGAAAAATTTAGTTATTACATAATCAAAATTTATTTATTACATGATCAAAATTTAGTTACATAATCAAGACTCGACACTTCACCTGAAATATTGATCGATTCGAAACGAGTTCGAGTAAAACTGATGAAAACGGAACTTCGTCCTTTGGAATCGAGACACGACAAAATTTAGTTATTACATAATCATAATTTAGTTATTAAATAATCAAAATTTAGTTATAACATGATCAAAATTTAGTTACATAATCAAGACTCGACACTTCACCTGAAATATTGATCGATTCGGAACGAGTTCGAGTAAAACTGATGAAAATGGAACTTCGTCCTTTGGAATCGAGACAAGGAAAAATTTAGTTATTACATAATCATAATTTAGTTATTACATAATCAAAATTTAGTTATTACATGATCAAAATTTAGTTACATAATCAAGACTCGACACTTCACCTGAAATATTGATCGATTCGAAACGAGTTCGAGTAAAACTGATGAAAACGGAACTTCGTCCTTTGGAATCGAGACACGACAAAATTTAGTTATTACATAATCATAATTTAGTTATTAAATAATCAAAATTTAGTTATTACATGATCAAAATTTAGTTACATAATCAAGACTCGACACTTCACCTGAAATATTGATCGATTCGGAACGAGTTCGAGTAAAACTGATGAAAATGGAACTTCGTCCTTTGGAATCGAGACACGGAAAAATTTAGTTATTACATAATAAAAATTTAGTTATTACATGATCAAAATTTAGTTACATAATCAAGACTCGACACTTCACCTGAAATATTGATCGATTCGGAACGAGTTCGAGTAAAACTGATGAAAACGGAACTTCGTCCTTTGGAATCGAGACACTACAAAATTTAGTTATTACATAATCATAATTTAGTTATTACATAATAAAAATTTAGTTATAACATGATCAAAATTTAGTTACATAATCAAGACTCGACACTTCACCTGAAATATTGATCGATTCGAAACGAGTTCGAGTAAAACTGATGAAAACGGAACTTCGTCCTTTGGAATCGAGACACGAAAAAATTTAGTTATTACATAATCATAATTTAGTTATTACATAATCAAAATTTAGTTATTACATGATCAAAATTTAGTTACATAATCAAGACTCGACACTTCACCTGAAATATTGATCGATTCGAAACGAGTTCGAGTAAAACTGATGAAAACGGAACTTCGTCCTTTAGAATCGAGACACGGAAAAATTTAGTTATTACATAATCATAATTTAGTTATTACATAATCAAAATTTAGTTATTACATGATCAAAATTTAGTTACATAATCAAGACTCGACACTTCACCTGAAATATTGATCGATTCGGAACGAGTTCGAGTAAAACTGATGAAAATGGAACTTCGTCCTTTGGAATCGAGACACGGAAAAATTTAGTTATTACATAATCAAAATTTAGTTATTAAATGATCAAAATTTAGTTACATAATCAAGACTCGACACTTCACCTGAAATATTGATCGATTCGGAACGAGTTCGAGTAAAACTGATGAAAACGGAACTTCGTCCTTTGGAATCGAGACACGACAAAATTTAGTTATTACATAATCATAATTTAGTTATTACATAATCAAAATTTAGTTATTACATGATCAAAATTTAGTTACATAATCAAGACTCGACACTTCACCTGAAATATTGATCGATTCGGAACGAGTTCGAGTAAAACTGATGAAAATGGAACTTCGTCCTTTGGAATCGAGACACGGAAAAATTTAGTTATTATATAATCAAAATTTAGTTATTACATGATCAAAATTCAGTTACATAATCAAGACTCGACACTTCACCTGAAATATTGATCGATTCGGAACGAGTTCGAGTAAAACTGATGAAAACGGAACTTCGTCCTTTGGAATCGAGACACGACAAAATTTAGTTATTACATAATCATAATTTAGTTATTACATAATCAAAATTTAGTTATTACATGATCAAAATTTAGGTACATAATCAAGACTCGACACTTCACCTGAAATATTGATCGATTCGGAACGAGTTCGAGTAAAACTGATGAAAATGGAACTTCGTCCTTTGGAATCGAGACACAGAAAAATTTAGTTATTACATAATCAAAATTTAGTTATTACATGATCAAAATTTAGTTACATAATCAAGACTCGACACTTCACCTGAAATATTGATCGATTCGAAACGAGTTCGAGTAAAACTGATGAAAACGGAACTTCGTCCTTTGGAATCGAGACACGGCAAAATTTAGTTATTACATAATCAAAATTTAGTTATTACATAATAAAAATTTAGTTATTACATGATCAAAATTTAGTTACATAATCAAGACTCGACACTTCACCTGAAATATTGATCGATTCGAAACGAGTTCGAGTAAAACTGATGAAAACGGAACTTCGTCCTTTGGAATCGAGACACGACAAAATTTAGTTATTACATAATCATAATTTAGTTATTACATAATCAAAATTTAGTTATAACATGATCAAAATTTAGTTACATAATCAAGACTCGACACTTCACCTGAAATATTGATCGATTGGAAACGAGTTCGAGTAAAACTGATGAAAACGGAACTTCGTCCTTTGGAATCGAGACACGGAAAAATTTAGTTATTACATAATCATAATTTAGTTATTATATAATCAAAATTTAGTTATAACATGATCAAAATTTAGTTACATAATCAAGACTCGACACTTCACCTGAAATATTGATTGATTCGGAACGAGTTCGAGTAAAACTGATGAAAACGGAACTTCGTCCTTTGGAATCGAGACACGACAAAATTTAGTTATTACATAATCATAATTTAGTTATTACATAATCAAAATTTAGTTATTACATGATCAAAATTTATTTACATAATCAAGACTCGACACTTCACCTGAAGTATTGATCGATTCGGAACGAGTTCGAGTACAACTGATGAAAATGGAACTTCGTCCTTTGGAATCGAGACACAGAAAAATTTAGTTGTTATATAATCATAATTTAGTTATTACATAATCAAAATTTAGTTATTACATAATCAAAATTTAGTTATTACATAATCAAAATTGAGTTACATAATCAAGACTCGACACTTCACCTGAAATATTGATAGATTCGGAACGAGTTCGAGTAAAACTGATGAAAATGGAACTTCGTCCTTTGGAATCGAGACACGGAAAAAATTAGTTATTACATAATCATAATTTAGTTATTACATAATCAAAATTTATTTATTACATGATCAAAATTTAGTTACATAATCAAGACTCGACACTTCACCTGAAATATTGATCGATTCGGAACGAGTTCGAGTAAAACTGATGAAAATGGAACTTCGTCCTTTGGAATCGAGACACGGAAAAATTTAGTTATTACATAATCATAATTTAGTTATTACATAATCATAATTTAGTTATTACATGATCAAAATTTAGTTACATAATCAAGACTCGACACTTCACCTGAAATATTGATCGATTCGGAATGAGTTCGAGTAAAACTGATGAAAACGGAACTTCGTCCTTTGGAATCGAGACACGACAAAATTTAGTTATTACATAATCATAATTTAGTTATTACATAATCAAAATTTAGTTATTACATGATCAAAATTTAGTTACATAATCAAGACTCGACACTTCGCCTGAAATATTGATCGATTCGGAATGAGTTCGAGTAAAACTGATGAAAACGGAACTTCGTCCTTTGGAATCGAGACACGACAAAATTTAGTTATTACATAATCATAATTTAGTTATTACATAATCAAAATTTAGTTATAACATGATCAAAATTTAGTTACATAATCAAGACTCGACACTTCACCTGAAATATTGATCGATTCGAAACGAGTTCGAGTAAAACTGATGAAAACGGAACTTCGTCCTTTGGAATCGAGACACGGAAAAATTTAGTTATTACATAATCATAATTTAGTTATTACATAATCAAAATTTAGTTATTACATGATCAAAATTTAGTTACATAATCAAGACTCGACACTTCACCTGAAATATTGATCGATTCGGAACGAGTTCGAGTAAAACTGATGAAAACGGAACTTCGTCCTTTGGAATCGAGACACGGAAAAATTTAGTTATTACATAATCATAATTTAGTTATTACATAATCAAAATTTAGTTATTACATGATCATAATTTAGTTACATAATCAAGACTCGACACTTCACCTGAAATATTGATCGATTCGGAACGAGTTCGAGTAAAACTGATGAAAACGGAACTTCGTCCTTTGGAATCGAGACACGGAAAAATTTAGTTATTACATAATCATAATTTAGTTATTACATAATCAAAATTTAGTTATTACATGATCAAAATTTAGTTACATAATCAAGACTCGACACTTCACCTGAAATATTGATCGATTCGGAACGAGTTCGAGTAAAACTGATGAAAACGGAACTTCGTCCTTTGGAATCGAGACACGGAAAAATTTATTTATTACATAATCATAATTTAGTTATTACATAATCATAATTTAGTTATTACATGATCAAAATTTAGTTACATAATCAAGACTCGACACTTCACCTGAAATATTGATCGATTCGGAATGAGTTCGAGTAAAACTGATGAAAACGGAACTTCGTCCTTTGGAATCGAGACACGACAAAATTTAGTTATTACATAATCATAATTTAGTTATTACATAATCAAAATTTAGTTATTACATGATCAAAATTTAGTTACATAATCAAGACTCGACACTTCACCTGAAATATTGATAGATTCGGAACGAGTTCGAGTAAAACTGATGAAAATGGAACTTCGTCCTTTGGAATCGAGACACGGAAAAAATTAGTTATTACATAATCATAATTTAGTTATTACATAATCAAAATTTAGTTATTACATAATCAAAATTGAGTTACATAATCAAGACTCGACACTTCACCTGAAATATTGATAGATTCGGAACGAGTTCGAGTAAAACTGATGAAAATGGAACTTCGTCCTTTGGAATCGAGACACGGAAAAAATTAGTTATTACATAATCATAATTTAGTTATTACATAATCAAAATTTAGTTACATAATCAAGACTCGACACTTCACCTGAAATATTGATCGATTCAGAACGAGTTCGAGTAAAACTGATGAAAATGGAACTTCGTCCTTTGGGATCGAGACACGGAAAAATTTAGTTATTACATAATCATAATTTAGTTATTACATAATCAAAATTTATTTATTACATGATCAAAATTTAGTTACATAATCAAGACTCGACACTTCACCTGAAATATTGATCGATTCGGAACGAGTTCGAGTAAAACTGATGAAAATGGAACTTCGTCCTTTGGAATCGAGACACGGAAAAATTTAGTTATTACATAATCATAATTTAGTTATTACATGATCAAAATTTAGTTACATAATCAAGACTCGACAGTTCACCTGAAATATTGATCGATTCGGAACGAATTCGAGTAAAACTGATGAAAATGGAACTTCGTCCTTTGGAATCGAGACACGGAAAAAATTAGTTATTACATAATCATAACTTAGTTATTACATAATCAAAATTTAGTTACATAATCAAGACTCGACACTTCACCTGAAATATTGATCGATTCGGAACGAGTTCGAGTAAAACTGATGAAAATGGAACTTCGTCCTTTGGAATCGAGACACGGAAAAAATTAGTTATTACATAATCATAATTTAGTTATTATATAATCAAAATTTAGTTACATAATCAAGACTCGACACTTCACCTGAAATATTGATCGATTCGGAACGAGTTCGAGTAAAACTGATAAAAATGGAACTTCGTCCTTTGGAATCGAGACACGGAAAAATTTAGTTATTACATAATCATAATTTAGTTATTACATAATCATAATTTAGTTATTACATGATCAAAATTTAGTTACATAATCAAGACTCGACACTTCACCTGAAATATTGATCGATTCGGAACGAGTTCGAGTAAAACTGATGAAAATGGAACTTCGTCCTTTGGAATCGAGACACGACAAAATTTAGTTATTACATAATCATAATTTAGTTATTACATAATCAAAATTTAGTTATTACATGATCAAAATTTAGTTACATAATCAAGACTCGACACTTCACCTGAAGTATTGATCGATTCGGAACGTGTTCGAGTAAAACTGATGACAATGGAACTTCGTCCTTTGGAATCGAGACACGGAAAAATTTAGTTATTATATAATCATAATTTAGTTATTACATAATCAAAATTTAGTTATTACATAATCAAAATTTAGTTATTACATAATCAAAATTTAGTTACATAATCAAGACTCGACACTTCACCTGAAATATTGATCGATTCGGAACGAGTTCGAGTAAAACTGATGAAAATGGAACTTCGTCCTTTGGAATCGAGACACGGAAAAATTTAGTTATTACATAATCATAATTTAGTTATTACATAATCATAATTTAGTTATTACATGATCAAAATCTAGTTACATAATCAAGACTCGACACTTCACCTGAAATATTGATCGATTCGGAACGAGTTCGAGTAAAACTGATGAAAATGGAACTTCGTCCTTTGGAATCGAGACACGGAAAAAATTAGTTATAACATAATCATAATTTAGTTATTACATAATCAAAATTTAGTTACATAATCAAGACTCGACACTTCACCTGAAATATTGATCGATTCGGAACGAGTTCGAGTAAAACTGATGAAAATGGAACTTCGTCCTTTGGAATCGAGACACGGAAAAATTTAGTTATTACATAATCATAATTTAGTTATTACATAATCATAATTTAGTTATTACATAATCAAAATTTAGTTACATAATCAAGACTCGACACTTCACCTGAAATATTGATCGATTCGGAACGAGTTCGAGTAAAACTGATGAAAATGGAACTTCGTCCTTTAGAATCGAGACACGGAAAAATTTAGTTATTAAATAATCATAACTTAGTTATTACATAATCAAAATTTATTTATTACATGATCAAAATTTAGTTACATAATCAAGACTCGACACTTCACCTGAAATATTGATCGATTCGGAACGAGTTCGAGTAAAACTGATGAAAATGGAACTTCGTCCTTTGGAATCGAGACACGGAAAAATTTAGTTATTACATAATCATAATTTAGTTATTACATAATCATAATTTAGTTATTACATGATCAAAATTTAGTTACATAATCAAGACTCGACACTTCACCTGAAATATTGATCGAGTCGGAACGAGTTCGAGTAAAACTGATGAAAATGGAACTTCGTCCTTTGGAATCGAGACAAGGAAAAATTTAGTTATTATATAATCATAATTTAGTTATTACATAATCAAAATTTAGTTATTACATAATCAAAATTGAGTTACATAATCAAGACTCGACACTTCACCTGAAATATTGATAGATTCGGAACGAGTTCGAGTAAAACTGATGAAAATGGAACTTCGTCCTTTCGAATCGAGACACGGAAAAAATTAGTTATTACATAATCATAATTTAGTTATTACATAATCAAAATTTAGTTACATAATCAAGACTCGACACTTCACCTGAAATATTGATCGATTCAGAACGAGTTCGAGTAAAACTGATGAAAATGGAACTTCGTCCTTTGGAATCGAGACACGGAAAAATTTAGTTATTATATAATCATAATTTAGTTATTACATAATCAAAATTTATTTATTACATGATCAAAATTTAGTTACATAATCAAGACTCGACACTTCACCTGAAATATTGATCGATTCGGAACGAGTTCGAGTAAAACTGATGAAAATGGAACTTCGTCCTTTGGAATCGAGACACGGAAAAAATTAGTTATAACATAATCATAATTTAGTTATTACATAATCAAAATTTAGTTACATAATCAAGACTCGACACTTCACCTGAAATATTGATCGATTCAGAACGAGTTCGAGTAAAACTGATGAAAATGGAACTTCGTCCTTTGGAATCGAGACACGGAAAAATTTAGTTATTACATAATCATAATTTAGTTATTACATAATCAAAATTTAGTTACATAATCAAGACTCGACACTTCACCTGAAATATTGATCGATTCGGAACGAGTTCGAGTAAAACTGATGAAAACGGAACTTCGTCCTTTGGAATCGAGACACGACAAAATTTAGTTATTACATAATCATAATTTAGTTATTACATAATCAAAATTTAGTTATTACATGATCAAAATTTAGAGTACATAATCAAGACTCGACACTTCGCCTGAAATATTGATCGATTCGGAACGAGTTCGAGTAAAACTGATGAAAACGGAACTTCGTCCTTTGGAATCGAGACACGGAAAAATTTAGTTATTACATAATCATAATTTAGTTATTACATAATCATAATTTAGTTATTACATGATCATAATTTAGTTACATAATCAAGACTCGACACTTCACCTGAAATATTGATCGATTCGGAACGAGTTCGAGTAAAACTGATGAAAACGGAACTTCGTCCTTTGGAATCGAGACACGGAAAAATTTAGTTATTACATAATCATAATTTAGTTATTACATAATCAAAATTTGGTTATAACATGATCAAAATTTAGTTACATAATCAAGACTCGACACTTCACCTGAAATATTGATCGATTCGGAACGAGTTCGAGTAAATCTGATGAAAACGGAACTTCGTCCTTTGGAATCGAGACACGGAAAAATTTAGTTATTACATAATTATAATTTAGTTATTACATAATCAAAATTTAGTTATTACATGATCAAAATTTAGTTACATAATCAAGACTCGACACTTCACCTGAAATATTGATCGATTCGGAACGAGTTCGAGTAAAACTGATGAAAACGGAACTTCGTCCTTTGGAATCGAGACACGGAAAAATTTAGTTATTACATAATCATAATTTAATTATTACATAATCAAAATTTAGTTATTACATGATCAAAATTTAGTTACATAATCAAGACTCGACACTTCACCTGAAATATTGATCGATTCGGAACGAGTTCGAGTAAAACTGATGAAAACGGAACTTCGTCCTTTGGAATCGAGACACGACAAAATTTAGTTATTACATAATCATAATTTAGTTATTACATAATCAAAATTTAGTTATTACATGATCAAAATTTAGTTACATAATCAAGACTCGACACTTCACCTGAAATATTGATCGATTCGAAACGAGTTCGAGTAAAACTGATGAAAACGGAACTTTGTCCTTTGGAATCGAGACACGGAAAAATTTAGTTATTACATAATCAAAATTTAGTTATTACATAATAAAAATTTAGTTATTACATGATCAAAATTTAGTTACATAATCAAGACTCGACACTTCACCTGAAATATTAATCGATTCGGAACGAGTTCGAGTAAAACTGATGAAAACGGAACTTCGTCCTTTGGAATCGAGACACGGAAAAATTTAGTTATTACATAATCAAAATTTAGTTATTACATAATAAAAATTTAGTTATTACATGATCAAAATTTAGTTACATAATCAAGACTCGACACTTCACCTGAAATATTGATCGATTCGAAACGAGTTCGAGTAAAACTGATGAAAACGGAACTTCGTCCTTTGGAATCGAGACACGACAAAATTTAGTTATTACATAATCATAATTTAGTTATTACATAATAAAAATTTAGTTATAAAATGATCAAAACTTAGTTACATAATCAAGACTCGACACTTCACCTGAAATATTGATCGATTCGGAACGAGTTCGAGTAAAACTGATGAAAACGGAACTTCGTCCTTTGGAATCGAGACACGACAAAATTTAGTTATTACATAATCATAATTTAGTTATTACATAATCAAAATTTAGTTATAACATGATCAAAATTTAGTTACATAATCAAGACTCGACACTTCACCTGAAATATTGATCGATTCGGAACGAGTTCGAGTAAAACTGATGAAAACGGAACTTCGTCCTTTGGAATCGAGACACGACAAAATTTAGTTATTACATAATCATAATTTAGTTATTACATAATCAAAATTTAGTTATAACATGATCAAAATTTAGTTACATAATCAAGACTCGACACTTCACCTGAAATATTGATCGATTTGAAACGAGTTCGAGTAAAACTGATGAAAACGGAACTTCGTCCTTTGGAATCGAGACACGGAAAAATTTAGTTATTACATAATCATAATTTAGTTATTACATAATCAAAATTTAGTTATTACATGATCAAAATTTAGTTACATAATCAAGACTCGACACTTCACCTGAAATATTGATCGATTCGGAACGAGTTCGAGTAAAACTGATGAAAACGGAACTTCGTCCTTTGGAATCGAGACACGACAAAATTTAGTTATTACATAATCATAATTTATTTATTACATGATCAAAATTTAGTTACATAATCAAGACTCGACACTTCACCTGAAATATTGATCGATTCAGAACGAGTTCGAGTAAAACTGATGAAAATGGAACTTCGTCCTTTGGAATCGAGACACGGAAAAATTTAGTTATTACGTAATCAAAATTTAGTTATTACATGATCAAAATTTAGTTACATAATCAAGACTCGACACTTCACCTGAAATATTGATCGATTCGAAACGAGTTCGAGTAAAACTGATGAAAACGGAACTTCGTCCTTTGGAATCGAGACACGGAAAAATTTAGTTATTACATAATCAAAATTTAGTTATTACATAATAAAAATTTAGTTATTACATGATCAAAATTTAGTTACATAATCAAGACTCGACACTTCACCTGAAATATTGATCGATTCGAAACGAGTTCGAGTAAAACTGATGAAAACGGAACTTCGTCCTTTGGAATCGAGACACGACAAAATTTAGTTATTACATAATCATAATTTAGTTATTACATAATAAAAATTTAGTTATAAAATGATCAAAACTTAGTTACATAATCAAGACTCGACACTTCACCTGAAATATTGATCGATTCGGAACGAGTTCGAGTAAAACTGATGAAAACGGAACTTCGTCCTTTGGAATCGAGACACGACAAAATTTAGTTATTACATAATCATAATTTAGTTATTACATAATCAAAATTTAGTTATAACATGATCAAAATTTAGTTACATAATCAAGACTCGACACTTCACCTGAAATATTGATCGATTCGGAACGAGTTCGAGTAAAACTGATGAAAACGGAACTTCGTCCTTTGGAATCGAGACACGACAAAATTTAGTTATTACATAATCATAATTTAGTTATTACATAATCAAAATTTAGTTATAACATGATCAAAATTTATTTACATAATCAAGACTCGACACTTCACCTGAAATATTGATCGATTCGAAACGAGTTCGAGTAAAACTGATGAAAACGGAACTTCGTCCTTTGGAATCGAGACACGGAAAAATTTAGTTATTACATAATCAAAATTTAGTTATTACATGATAAAAATTTAGTTATTACATGATCAAAATTTAGTTACATAATCAAGACTCGACACTTCACCTGAAATATTGATCGATTCGGAACGAGTTCGAGTAAAACTGATGAAAACGGAACTTCGTCCTTTGGAATCGAGACACGACAAAATTTAGTTATTACATAATCATAATTTAGTTATTACATAATCAAAATTTAGTTATAACATGATCAAAATTTAGTTACATAATCAAGACTCGACACTTCACCTGAAATATTGATCGATTCGAAACGAGTTCGAGTAAAACTGATGAAAACGGAACTTCGTCCTTTGGAATCGAGACACGACAAAATTTAGTTATTACATAATCATAATTTAGTTATTACATAATAAAAATTTAGTTATAACATGATCAAAACTTAGTTACATAATCAAGACTCCACACTTCACCTGAAATATTGATCGATTCGGAACGAGTTCGAGTAAAACTGATGAAAACGAAACTTCGTCCTTTGGAATCGAGACACGACAAAATTTAGTTATTACATAATCATAATTTAGTTATTACATAATCAAAATTTAGTTATAACATGATCAAAATTTAGTTACATAATCAAGACTCGACACTTCACCTGAAATATTGATCGATTCGGAACGAGTTCGAGTAAAACTGATGAAAACGGAACTTCGTCCTTTGGAATCGAGACACGGAAAAATTTAGTTATTACATAATCAAAATTTAGTTATTACATAATAAAAATTTAGTTATTACATGATCAAAATTTAGTTACATAATCAAGACTCGACACTTCACCTGAAATATTGATCGATTCGAAACGAGTTCGAGTAAAACTGATGAAAACGGAACTTCGTCCTTTGGAATCGAGACACGACAAAATTTAGTTATTACATAATCATAATTTAGTTGTTACATAATAAAAATTTAGTTATAAAATGATCAAAACTTAGTTACATAATCAAGACTCGACACTTCACCTGAAATATTGATCGATTCGGAACGAGTTCGAGTAAAACTGATGAAAACGGAACTTCGTCCTTTGGAATCGAGACACGGAAAAATTTAGTTATTACATAATCAAAATTTAGTTATTACATAATAAAAATTTAGTTATTACATGATCAAAATTTAGTTACATAATCAAGACTCGACACTTCACCTGAAATATTGATCGATTCGAAACGAGTTCGAGTAAAACTGATGAAAACGAAACTTCGTCCTTTGGAATCGAGACACGGAAAAATTTAGTTATTACATAATCATAATTTAGTTATTACATAATCAAAATTTAGTTATTACATGATCAAAATTTAGTTACATAATCAAGACTCGACACTTCACCTGAAATATTGATCGATTCGGAACGAGTTCGAGTAAAACTGATGAAAATGGAACTTCGTCCTTTGGAATCGAGACACGGAAAAATTTAGTTATTACATAATCAAAATTTAGTTATTACATGATCAAAATTTAGTTACATAATCAAGACTTGACACTTCACCTGAAATATTGATCGATTCGAAACGAGTTCGAGTAAAACTGATGAAAACGGAACTTCGTCCTTTGGAATCGAGACACATCAAAATTTAGTTATTACATAATCAAAATTTAGTTATTACATAATAACAATTTAGTTATTACATGATCAAAATTTAGTTACATAATCAAGACTCGACACTTCACCTGAAATATTGATCGATTCGAAACGAGTTCGAGTAAAACTGATGAAAACGGAACTTCGTCCTTTGGAATCGAGACACGACAAAATTTAGTTATTACATAATCATAATTTAGTTATTACATAATCAAAATTTAGTTATTACATGATCAAAATTTAGTTACATAATCAAGACTCGACACTTCACCTGAAATATTGATCGATTCGGAACGAGTTCGAGTAAAACTGATGAAAATGGAACTTCGTCCTTTGGAATCGAGACACGGAAAAATTTAGTTATTACATAATCAAAATTTAGTTATTAAATGATCAAAATTTAGTTACATAATCAAGACTCGACACTTCACCTGAAATATTGATCGATTCGGAACGAGTTCGAGTAAAACTGATGAAAACGGAACTTCGTCCTTTGGAATCGAGACACGACAAAATTTAGTTATTACATAATCATAATTTAGTTATTACATAATCAAAATTTAGTTATTACATGATCAAAATTTAGTTACATAATCAAGACTCGACACTTCACCTGAAATATTGATCGATTCGGAACGAGTTCGAGTAAAACTGATGAAAACGGAACTTCGTCCTTTGGAATCGAGACACGGAAAAATTTAGTTATTACATAATCAAAATTTAGTTATTACATGATCAAAATTTAGTTACATAATCAAGACTCGACACTTCACCTGAAATATTGATCGATTCGAAACGAGTTCGAGTAAAACTGATGAAAACGGAACTTCGTCCTTTGGAATCGAGACACAGAAAAATTTAGTTATTACATAATCAAAATTTAGTTATTACATAATAAAAATTTAGTTATTACATGATCAAAATTTAGTTACATAATCAAGACTCGACACTTCACCTGAAATATTGATCGATTCGAAACGAGTTCGAGTAAAACTGATGAAAACGGAACTTCGTCCTTTGGAATCGAGACACGACAAAATTTAGTTATTACATAATCATAATTTAGTTATTACATAATCAAAATTTAGTTATTACATGATCAAAATTTAGTTACATAATCAAGACTCGACACTTCACCTGAAATATTGATCGATTCAGAACGAGTTCGAGTAAAACTGATGAAAACGGAACTTCGTCCTTTGGAATCGAGACACGTAAAAATTTAGTTATTACATAATCAAAATTTAGTTATTACATAATAAAAATTTAGTTATTACATGATCAAAAATTAGTTACATAATCAAGACTCGACACTTCACCTGAAATATTGATCGATTCGGAACGAGTTCGAGTAAAACTGATGAAAACGGAACTTCGTCCTTTGGAATCGAGACACGTAAAAATTTAGTTATTACATAATCAAAATTTAGTTATTACATAATAAAAATTTAGTTATTACATGATCAAAATTTAGTTACATAATCAAGACTCGACACTTCACCTGAAATATTGATCGATTCGGAACGAGTTCGAGTAAAACTGATGAAAACGGAACTTCGTCCTTTGGAATCGAGACACGACAAAATTTAGTTATTACATAATCATAATTTAGTTATTACATAATCAAAATTTAGTTATTACATGATCAAAATTTAGGTACATAATCAAGACTCGACACTTCACCTGAAATATTGATCGATTCGGAACGAGTTCGAGTAAAACTGATGAAAATGGAACTTCGTCCTTTGGAATCGAGACACGGAAAAATTTAGTTATTACATAATCATAATTTAGTTATTACATAATCATAATTTAGTTATTACATTATCAAAATTTAGTTACATAATCAAGACTCGACACTTCACCTGAAATATTGATCGATTCGGAACGAGTTCGAGTAAAACTGATGAAAATGGAACTTCGTCCTTTGGAATCGAGATACGACAAAATTTAGTTATTACATAATCATAATTTAGTTATTACATAATCAAAATTTAGTTATTACATGATCAAAATTTAGTTACATAATCAAGACTCGACACTTCACCTGAAATATTGATCGATTCGGAACGAGTTCGAGTAAAACTGATGAAAATGGAACTTCGTCCTTTGGAATCGAGACACGGAAAAATTTAGTTATTACATAATCAAAATTTAGTTATTACATGATCAAAATTTAGTTACATAATCAAGACTTGACACTTCACCTGAAATATTGATCGATTCGAAACGAGTTCGAGTAAAACTGATGAAAACGGAACTTCGTCCTTTGGAATCGAGACACATCAAAATTTAGTTATTACATAATCAAAATTTAGTTATTACATAATAACAATTTAGTTATTACATGATCAAAATTTAGTTACATAATCAAGACTCGACACTTCACCTGAAATATTGATCGATTCGAAACGAGTTCGAGTAAAACTGATGAAAACGGAACTTCGTCCTTTGGAATCGAGACACGACAAAATTTAGTTATTACATAATCATAATTTAGTTATTACATAATCAAAATTTAGTTATTACATGATCAAAATTTAGTTACATAATCAAGACTCGACACTTCACCTGAAATATTGATCGATTCGGAACGAGTTCGAGTAAAACTGATGAAAATGGAACTTCGTCCTTTGGAATCGAGACACGGAAAAATTTAGTTATTATATAATCATAATTTAGTTATTACATAATCAAAATTTAGTTATTACATGATCAAAATTTAGTTACATAATCAAGACTCGACACTTCACCTGAAATATTGATCGATTCGGAACGAGTTCGAGTAAAACTGATGAAAATGGAACTTCGTCCTTTGGAATCTAGACACGGAAAAATTTAGTTATTACATAATCAAAATTTAGTTATTACATGATCAAAATTTAGTTACATAATCAAGACTCGACACTTCACCTGAAATATTGATCGATTCGAAACGAGTTCGAGTAAAACTGATGAAAACGGAACTTCGTCCTTTGGAATCGAGACACGGAAAAATTTAGTTATTACATAATCAAAATTTAGTTATTACATAATAAAAATTTATTTATTACATGATCAAAATTTAGTTACATAATCAAGACTCGACACTTCACCTGAAATATTGATCGATTCGAAACGAGTTCGAGTAAAACTGATGAAAACGGAACTTCGTCCTTTGGAATCGAGACACGACAAAATTTAGTTATTACATAATCATAATTTAGTTATTACATAATCAAAATTTAGTTATTACATGATCAAAATTTAGTTACATAATCAAAATTTAGTTATTACATGATCAAAATTTAGTTACATAATCAAGACTCGACACTTCACCTGAAATATTGATCGATTCGAAACGAGTTCGAGTAAAACTGATGAAAACGGAACTTCGTCCTTTGGAATCGAGACACGGAAAAATTTAGTTATTACATAATCAAAATTTAGTTATTACATAATAAAAATTTAGTTATTACATGATCAAAATTTAGTTACATAATCAAGACTCGACACTTCACCTGAAATATTGATCGATTCGAAACGAGTTCGAGTAAAACTGATGAAAACGGAACTTCGTCCTTTGGAATCGAGACACGACAAAATTTAGTTATTACATAATCATAATTTAGTTATTACATAATCAAAATTTAGTTATAACATGATCAAAATTTAGTTATTACATAATCATAATTTAGTTATTACATAATCAAAATTTAGTTATTACATGATCAAAATTTAGTTACATAATCAAGACTCGACACTTCACCTGAAATATTGATCGATTCGAAACGAGTTCGAGTAAAACTGATGAAAACGGAACTTCGTCCTTTGGAATCGAGACACGGAAAAATTTAGTTATTACATAATCAAAATTTAGTTATTACATAATAAAAATTTAGTTATTACATGATCAAAATTTAGTTACATAATCAAGACTCGACACTTCACCTGAAATATTGATCGATTCGAAACGAGTTCGAGTAAAACTGATGAAAACGAAACTTCGTCCTTTGGAATCGAGACACGGAAAAATTTAGTTATTACATAATCATAATTTAGTTATTACATAATCAAAATTTAGTTATTACATGATCAAAATTTAGTTACATAATCAAGACTCGACACTTCACCTGAAATATTGATCGATTCGGAACGAGTTCGAGTAAAACTGATGAAAATGGAACTTCGTCCTTTGGAATCGAGACACGGAAAAATTTAGTTATTACATAATCAAAATTTAGTTATTACATGATCAAAATTTAGTTACATAATCAAGACTCGACTCTTCACCTGAAATATTGATCGATTCGAAACGAGTTCGAGTAAAACTGATGAAAACGGAACTTCGTCCTTTGGAATCGAGACACGGAAAAATTTAGTTATTACATAATCAAAATTTAGTTATTACATAATAAAAATTTAGTTATTACATGATCAAAATTTAGTTACATAATCAAGACTCGACACTTCACCTGAAATATTGATCGATTCGAAACGAGTTTGAGTAAAACTGATGAAAACGGAACTTCGTCCTTTGGAATCGAGACACGACAAAATTTAGTTATTACATAATCATAATTTAGTTATTACATAATCAAAATTTAGTTATTACATGATCAAAATTTAGTTACATAATCAAGACTCGACACTTCACCTGAAATATTGATCGATTCGGAACGAGTTCGAGTAAAACTGATGAAAACGGAACTTCGTCCTTTGGAATCGAGACACGGAAAAATTTAGTTATTACATAATCAAAATTTAGTTATTACATGATCAAAATTTAGTTACATAATCAAGACTCGACACTTCACCTGAAATATTGATCGATTCGAAACGAGTTCGAGTAAAACTGATGAAAATGGAACTTCGTCCTTTGGAATCGAGACACGACAAAATTTAGTTATTACATAATCATAATTTAGTTATTACATAATCAAAATTTAGTTATTACATGATCAAAATTTAGTTACATAATCAAGACTCGACACTTCACCTGAAATATTGATCGATTCGGAACGAGTTCGAGTACTAATTTAATTTTAATCGAATAATTTATAATTTAATTTTAATTGAATAATTTATAATTAACTATAATTTAATTTTAATTAAATTTGTGTGGGGAAATAATTTAACTTTAAAAAAAAAAAAGACAAACACATGCTCGGTTTTGATGTTAACAATGTAAAATAGGTATCTTCTCAAACAGGCATGTACGCCTATCAGTTCATCCCTAAAATCTCTAAATCACTTCATCCATATCTCTCTATCTTAAGGAAAAAAATTCTCCAACTGATATTCTGGCAGAAAATAAGGGGATTTTTAGGGAAGATTTAGTCTTCAATTTTGGAAATATTTCTGCACCTCCATAGGATGAAAATCTGATGAAATCAAGAATATTGAGAACATCTAGCGGTAATAATCCCAGTCAATTATTTTTTTATTTGAACCCTAACCTTTTTATTTTGGGGTTGAAATCAAAAGAAATAACTTTTGGGCGGGATTATTGCCCCTTGATGTTTTAGAATATCTATAGATTCAACCCTAAAATCAGTCTGATTTACTCCCATCTTAGGTATGTTGTAGCATTCATTCTTAGATTGCTGAAATTCTCATTATACTAGATGATTTTTGCGTAGTAATAAGTGTTACTATGTTACTTTTTGAATTTTGTTGTAACCCATTGCACTCTGTGTTAGCTTCATCTGGTTCCCTTGATGTTAGTCAACATTGATGCTCTCTGAATTTGTTAGTCCTGACAATCTCTTTTGAGCAACCAGGTACTTGTGAGGCTGAAATACAAACCAAGGAGGGGGTAAGAAGGAGCATCACAATATGTGGTAGTGCCTAAACCCAGTTTATACTGGAGGTATCATTCTCAAACCTTAAAGTTATTATCTCTGATAATTATCATGATAGCTTGTTGAACTGTAACCTCATTGTAATTTAGTTAAACCTCTGAACTTTTCATGCTCTGTCTTGAATGATATACCCCATGTTTGCCTGAAATGTTGTTAACTCCTGCAACATATAGAATCTGTTGAGTAAAGTTTGTGTCTGAAGTTTGTGCACTAAAATTCTTTTTCGCTGCACTAAAGTTTGTGTCTATTATTTTTCCTGCAACATATAGAATCTGTGCTCACTACTGCTTTGTTGTTCAGTACATCATGTTGAATCTGTGAGCATGTTTCATAGAACTTATCTGGTGATGTTATCCTATTAGAGGGACTAGTAAAATGGGTAGCTAAATGGGTGATGTATTGTAGCTGAATGGGTGATGTTTCATTCAATCTGGTGATGTTTCATAAAACTAAATGGTTGATGTTATCCTATTTGTTTTTGAATCTGTAGCTAAATGGGTGATGTATTGTACGTACATGTATTTGTTTTCAATCTGTTTCAGGGGTGTCATTATTCTTCAGTGAAAGCATTGAGTTTCCAGTTCCATGAGAGACAGATTTAGTGATTTGCTTTATGTATAATACTATCGTGCAGTTTCGAGCATTTTCAGTTAAGACCTTTGGAAGAATTTGAAAATTTGCAATGATAAAATTCTTAACTTTTTGCAACAGTTGCCTGGGATTTGTTGTTTCTGGATCTAATTTCTACTAAATCAGCACTTTGAGACGAGGAGAGAAAAGCCAGAAAAGGAAGGCATTTTTTTAAAGAATCACTAAAACTGACTCAAAGTTACTTATAGGTATGTTTTTCAAGCCTTGATGTACTATGCACCAGTGTTAAGTAATTCGTATTTTTTTTCTCATTGTCATTGTGCAATCATTCTTCATGAACATTAGAGCTCTTTCTCGACAGATGTGACTTCACATCTGTCTAAAGAAGAAGATTTGAGCTCCCAGAGATATAAAAGTTGCCAACTATGTCAATTATAGAACTAGGGACATACTACTTATGATCTGATATTTATAAGTTAATCAATTAGAGTACTTATTTGAAATGACATTTTGATTTCTAAGTTAATCAATTAGAGCACAGATCAGTGTTTACTCTAATTTAACAAACACACTGACCCTAGAGCTGCTGCAATTCATTCTCGCGAAATCTCCCAACTGCGACTGACATACAGACCCTTCAGTATGTGTTATTCCAAAACTTGAAATGACTCCATTTACTGAAAGTACTAGACCAATTTTCCTGAGTTAATACTGGATGTCTGATTATGGGTTTGTGTGGCATGATTATCGGTTTGTATGAGGGAAATTGCATATTGCCTGTTTCATCTGTTATTACCATGTTTGTCCATATAAATTTTTTATGTTTCAAATGGTGCTGAATTTATTGGTAATTTCAAGACTTGTATGTATTTCTGAATTGATTTATCAGTTTTTGCTTTCATTGGAGTGCAACTGATGGATCTACTGGTCTCTTTGCGTTTCAGAATGGATAAATCCTGGATGAGTACTGATAGAACGAAGAAACGTTATAGAGAAGGAGTTGCGGCGTTTCTGCGGTATGCTGTCAACCATCTCAAGGAGGAGGGTGAGACATATGATGAATTTCTTATGTTGTGTCCGTGTACAAATTGTTTAAATCTCTGTGCATGCTCCGTTGGAGACGTAGAAGATCATTTATTCGTAAATGGAATCGATCAAACGTATACTATTTGGAATAAGCATGGGGAAAAGGATGAGGCAATAACTAGTAGTAAGCCAGTTAACGTCAACAATGGTATGCACGCTGAATTTGAAATGGGAACTCCCACTGATGCTCCAGACGAAGATTTTGGAATGGGAACTCCCACTGATGCTCCAGACACTATAGATATGATGCAGGCTGCAGAAGAGTTCGCAGATGACCCTATAAAGTTTAAAAAGTTACTTGAAAATGCTGAAAAGCCCTTATACGAAGGATGTCCCAACTTCACAAAGTTGTCTGCAATTGTGCAGTTGTTTAAGTTGAAGAATAAGCACGGTGCATCAGACATGTTTTTTAATGAATTGTTACCCTTGTTAAAGGACATGTTCCCAAAGAAGGTAATTTAATGGCGAGGAGTACATATCAGGCAAAAAAAATATTGAAATCAATGGGTTCAGGGTACACAAAGATACATGCATGTATCAACAACTGCATTCTTTATTGGAATGAGTACAAGGATGAAAAAGTGTGTCCTACTTGTAAAGCACCCAGATGGAAAGTTGACAGGGATGGTAAAGTTTACGAGAATGTTCCAGCAAAGGTATTGTGGTACTTCGACATCATCCCAAGATTTCAGCGGCTGTTTCAATCGAAGCACACAGCAAAAGATTTGATATGGCACGATACCACTAGAAACAAAGACGGTGTTTTACGTCATCCGGCAGACTCACATGCTTGGAGAGAGATAGATAACAATTTCCCAGAAATTAAAGGTGATCCAAGAAATCTGCGGTTAGCTGTTTCGGCTGATGGAGTTGATGTAAACACAGGCACCAAACATCACAGTGTATGGCCAGTTTTGGTTGTGATTTACAACCTTCCACCGGGGCTGTGTATGAAGAGAAAGTTCATCATATTGTTGTTACTTATAGATGGTGCGCCAGGAAACAACATCGATGTCTTTTTAGAACCTCTTGTTAAAGATTTTCAATTCTTATTTGAGAAGGGAAAGAGAACATGGGATGCATATGCCCAAGAAATGTTTACTCTACGTGCAGTTGTTTTGTGGACGATAAACGATTATCCTGCTCTTGGTACACTATGTGGTTGTCGCTACGCTGGATATCATGGTTGTGTGGTGTGTCGTAAAAAAACGCACAGTATTAGGCTTCATGACTCAAACAAGAATGTTTATGTTGGTTATAGAAGATTTTTACCCTATGAGCATCCGTTCAGAAGGCAGAAGGGGGCATTTGGCGGAAAACAAGAGTGGGAGACTGCTCCAGAACCAATGACCGGGGAAGAAATATATGAGGAGGTAAAATGTATAAAGAATTCATGGGGAAAGAAGGGGACGAATACTCAAGGGGAAGACGTGCAGGCTACACCTGGAAAAGGTGGAAATATGAAGCGCATCGGAAAAACGAAAATTGAGCGCATCAGAAAAATATCAAAAGAAGTCGATAGGTCAGGTGAGGAAGAGGAAGGCAGGGAAACCACTTACTGGAGCAAGTACAACATATGGCAGCGACTACTTAGATATTGGCGCTATAATGATGTCCAACATTGTATTGATTTCATGCATGTCGAAAAGAATGTGGGACAAAGTCTTGTTGGAACGTTGCTGCACAACGGGAATACAAAAGATGGATTAAACGCCAGAAAGGATTTGGTGCGTTTGGGGTTAAAATCGGAGTTACACCCTAAGACAGATGACAAAGGAACGATACTTCCCGCAGCATGTTATACATTAACTACGGAAGAAAAAGACATATTCTTGGAGACACTATCCGAGTTAAGAGTTCCAGAAGGGTATTGTTCGGATTTTTCCACCCTTGTGAACCTAAAAGAGCGTAAGCTGATCGGACTCAAATCACATGATTACCATATGCTTATGCAACAATTTTTGCCCGTCGTTATTCGATCAATTATGCCTACACCTATGAGATATGCTATTATCAGGTTTTGTTTCTTTTTCAGATCAATATCTGCCAAAGAAATCATGGTGGAAGAGCTAGATAAATTGCAAGAGGATCTCTGTGTGATGTTATGCTTACTAGAGAAGTATTTTCTTCCATCCTTCTTTGACATCATGATTCATTTAACTGTACATCTTACCAGGGAAGTGAAGTTATGCGGTCCGGTTTGCTTTCGATGGATGTATCCTTTCGAAAGGTGTATGAAGGTTATAAAGGGGCATGTGCGAAACAAGAATCAACCTTGTGGATGCATTGCCGAAGAGAATGTTGCAGAAGAGACGATTGAGATATATTGTGAGTACCATAAAAGCATCAGGACAATTGGTATTCCACTAGATAGGCATAATACATCTCAGGAGGGAGAACCGTTATCAGCTGAAGAGCCGTGTATAGTTACCCCTGAACAGTTGAGACAAGCACATTTCTATGTAATGCAGAACACGCCTGAAATTGAGCCTTACATAGAGTAAGTATTAATTTGTTTTTTTTTCCTGTTTTTTTTCCTGTTTTTTTTTTTGTACAAAGTATAATAACATTTGGTTATTGTACATACCAGCCGACACAAGCTATATTTGGAAACTAACTATTCTACTAAAAAGCGAGCATGGCTAGAGAAAGAGCACTCTAACACTTTTGGCGCTTGGTTAAAAAATGAGGTAATAGGTCATAGAAAAAGTGTCTTGTTTGATGTGTTATATTCCTTTAAACTCAAGGTTCATCTTAATAATGAATTTCAGGTTGAAAAAGAGTTGGCAGACGACAGAGAAAGTATCTCAGAGAACTTAAGATGGATATCACACGGCCCGCACTACGAGGTAACGAAATACACTGTATATCGCATCAATGGATATCTATTCCGCACAAGATCCCGTGATGGTAGAATTCACCAGAATAGTGGGGTTAGCGTTGCAGCAAATGACATGCACATATCTAGAGATGATGATGTTACATATGGTAAAGCCTCTTATTATGGTGTCTTGCAAGAGATATGGGAGTTAGATTACTGTGAAAGAAAAGTTCATCTGTTCAAGTGCAATTGGGTTGATAATAAACGTGGGGTCAAAAGAGATGCTCTTGGCTACAAGATTGTTGACCTTACTATGTTGGGATACAAAAATGATCCTTTTATTTTAGCCTCACAAGCTAAGCAGGTATTTTATGTCAAAGACCAGTTAGATAAGAAAAAAGTCTATTGTTTTTGTGACACCTCCCAAAAATTATAGAGATGACGATGGCAACGATGAGGAATTCAGTACAGTAATCTTTTCTGCGAATGATAATATCTTGCCGTCTGTAGATCCACAAGACTTGGGTAAAGAATCCCGAAATGATTACTTCCGAACTGACTGCCGAGGTTTACTTATACGCAAGCCAAAATGACACACTCCCGCAGGTACATCGCTTTATTTCCTTTAATCTGTGGTTATTCGGTTAGTGACATGATATTGAAAGAACGATAAAGATGGAACTTATGTTTAATCCTGTTCCTTAGCATGCTTTCTGTATGTTTGCGTGCTTTATTCTTTGTAAAATGAATAACATCATTTTATCCGTGTCTCATATGGAACTTCAATTGAAATTTCTACTACTGTACTTTACAACTTGCTACTCTGGTCACTTTTAAATAGATATCCAAGAGAATGAGAGTTGGTATGTTTTTGTCCTATTGCTTGAATATATTTATGGGCACATGCACTATAACTACATGTTGTACTTGTATTTCAGAAATCTTTTATACACTTCATAACATTACTCAAAGCATATGGTGAAATTGAATTACAAGTACCCAAATTAGATTCGTAACCCTGTAGATATATGATGGAAACTCCAGTTCATTAACCACAAAAAAAAAACATTTAAAATGATGGTGCTAAAGGTCTTATGGTTCTCAATTTTATGGTGAAAGCATTTGGGGGCGGACTGATGCTTTTTCCTAAGTGAATTGCATGGAGCGGTTCACTTGCTTGTGTGAGGAGTTTGTATTGTGTAGCCTGTGAAGAATAGTGAATTTTAATCTCATTTTCCTTGTTCCAATTTAACCCTCAACCGTTTTGAATACCATACTTGACAGGGTTTTTCCCATATCTTGTGAAAGTCCTCTTTGTAAGAAGTCTTGACCACAATTTATGTTGAGTTGGGCTGACACCTTGTATTAATTGTTGTGCCCTCGTTCTTTCTTCCTTGTTTTTTTTGAACTCAGAACCCTATTTTCCTGTTGCAGGTTCGTTGTGGCTATTCAACACTCTACATTGTTCCTGAGCTTTGACGAAGTCATTTTTATGCCATCAGATGCCTCTATAAGTTTGACACTCGAATTGTAGGACACGAACTCTGCATCTAAAACATCAAGAATTTGATTATGGGATTGTTTTGTCTTGTTATATAAAGAGCAAAAGAAATGCATTCCTACTGCAATCGTAGTTTTGGAGTGGCTGGCTCCAAAATCAATTTGATGTAATATTTTTGTTTTTTTCTTTTGGAAAGAGGTAAATAAAAAATATTGGTTGTAGATCTAAATTTTTTTACCATATGTAACATCATCATCTCTAGATATGTGCATGTCATTTGCTGCAACGCTAACCCCACTACGAGGTAACGAAATACACTGTATATCGCATCAATGGATATCTATTCCGCACAAGATCCCGTGATGGTAGAATTCACCAGAATAGTGGGGTTAGCGTTGCAGCAAATGACATGCACATATCTAGAGATGATGATGTTACATATGGTAAAGCCTCTTATTATGGTGTCTTGCAAGAGATATGGGAGTTAGATTACTGTGAAAGAAAAGTTCATCTGTTCAAGTGCAATTGGGTTGATAATAAACGTGGGGTCAAAAGAGATGCTCTTGGCTACAAGATTGTTGACCTTACTATGTTGGGATACAAAAATGATCCTTTTATTTTAGCCTCACAAGCTAAGCAGGTATTTTATGTCAAAGACCAGTTAGATAAGAAAAAGTCTATTGTTTTTGTGACACCTCCCAAAAATTATAGAGATGACGATGGCAACGATGAGGAATTCAGTACAGTAATCTTTTCTGCGAATGATAATATCTTGCCGTCTGTAGATCCACAAGACTTGGGTAAAGAATCCCGAAATGATTACTTCCGAACTGACTGCCGAGGTTTACTTATACGCAAGCCAAAATGACACACTCCCGCAGGTACATCGCTTTATTTCCTTTAATCTGTGGTTATTCGGTTAGTGACATGATATTGAAAGAACGATAAAGATGGAACTTATGTTTAATCCTGTTCCTTAGCATGCTTTCTGTATGTTTGCGTGCTTTATTCTTTGTAAAATGAATAACATCATTTTATCCGTGTCTCATATGGAACTTCAATTGAAATTTCTACTACTGTACTTTACAACTTGCTACTCTGGTCACTTTTAAATAGATATCCAAGAGAATGAGAGTTGGTATGTTTTTGTCCTATTGCTTGAATATATTTATGGGCACATGCACTATAACTACATGTTGTACTTGTATTTCAGAAATCTTTTATACACTTCATAACATTACTCAAAGCATATGGTGAAATTGAATTACAAGTACCCAAATTAGATTCGTAACCCTGTAGATATATGATGGAAACTCCAGTTCATTAACCACAAAAAAAAAACATTTAAAATGATGGTGCTAAAGGTCTTATGGTTCTCAATTTTATGGTGAAAGCATTTGGGGGCGGACTGATGCTTTTTCCTAAGTGAATTGCATGGAGCGGTTCACTTGCTTGTGTGAGGAGTTTGTATTGTGTAGCCTGTGAAGAATAGTGAATTTTAATCTCATTTTCCTTGTTCCAATTTAACCCTCAACCGTTTTGAATACCATACTTGACAGGGTTTTTCCCATATCTTGTGAAAGTCCTCTTTGTAAGAAGTCTTGACCACAATTTATGTTGAGTTGGGCTGACACCTTGTATTAATTGTTGTGCCCTCGTTCTTTCTTCCTTGTTTTTTTTGAACTCAGAACCCTATTTTCCTGTTGCAGGTTCGTTGTGGCTATTCAACACTCTACATTGTTCCTGAGCTTTGACGAAGTCATTTTTATGCCATCAGATGCCTCTATAAGTTTGACACTCGAATTGTAGGACACGAACTCTGCATCTAAAACATCAAGAATTTGATTATGGGATTGTTTTGTCTTGTTATATAAAGAGCAAAAGAAATGCATTCCTACTGCAATCGTAGTTTTGGAGTGGCTGGCTCCAAAATCAATTTGATGTAATATTTTTGTTTTTTTCTTTTGGAAAGAGGTAAATAAAAAATATTGGTTGTAGATCTAAATTTTTTTACCATATGTAACATCATCATCTCTAGATATGTGCATGTCATTTGCTGCAACGCTAACCCCACTACGAGGTAACGAAATACACTGTATATCGCATCAATGGATATCTATTCCGCACAAGATCCCGTGATGGTAGAATTCACCAGAATAGTGGGGTTAGCGTTGCAGCAAATGACATGCACATATCTAGAGATGATGATGTTACATATGGTAAAGCCTCTTATTATGGTGTCTTGCAAGAGATATGGGAGTTAGATTACTGTGAAAGAAAAGTTCATCTGTTCAAGTGCAATTGGGTTGATAATAAACGTGGGGTCAAAAGAGATGCTCTTGGCTACAAGATTGTTGACCTTACTATGTTGGGATACAAAAATGATCCTTTTATTTTAGCCTCACAAGCTAAGCAGGTATTTTATGTCAAAGACCAGTTAGATAAGAAAAAGTCTATTGTTTTTGTGACACCTCCCAAAAATTATAGAGATGACGATGGCAACGATAAGGAATTCAGTACAGTAATCTTTTCTGCGAATGATAATATCTTGCCGTCTGTAGATCCACAAGACTTGGGTAAAGAATCCCGAAATGATTACTTCCGAACTGACTGCCGAGGTTTACTTATACGCAAGCCAAAATGACACACTCCCGCAGGTACATCGCTTTATTTCCTTTAATCTGTGGTTATTCGGTTAGTGACATGATATTGAAAGAACGATAAAGATGGAACTTATGTTTAATCCTGTTCCTTAGCATGCTTTCTGTATGTTTGCGTGCTTTATTCTTTGTAAAATGAATAACATCATTTTATCCGTGTCTCATATGGAACTTCAATTGAAATTTCTACTACTGTACTTTACAACTTGCTACTCTGGTCACTTTTAAATAGATATCCAAGAGAATGAGAGTTGGTATGTTTTTGTCCTATTGCTTGAATATATTTATGGGCACATGCACTATAACTACATGTTGTACTTGTATTTCAGAAATCTTTTATACACTTCATAACATTACTCAAAGCATGTGGTGAAATTGAATTCCAAGTACCCAAATTAGATTCGTAACCCTGTAGATATATGATGGAAACTCCAGTTCATTAACCACAAAAAAAAAACATTTAAAATGATGGTGCTAAAGGTCCTATGGTTCTCAATTTTATGGTGAAAGCATTTGGGGGCGGACTGATGCTTTTTCCTAAGTGAATTGCATGGAGCGGTTCACTTGCTTGTGTGAGGATTTTGTATTGTGTAGCCTGTGAAGAATAGTGAATTTTAATCTCATTTTCCTTGTTCCAATTTAACCCTCAACCGTTTTTAATACCATACTTGACAGGGTTTTTCCCATATCTTGTGAAAGTCCTCTTTGTAAGAAGTCTTGACCACAATTTATGTTGAGTTGGGCTGACACCTTGTATTAATTGTTGTGCCCTCGTTCTTTCTTCCTTGTTTTTTTTGAACTCAGAACCCTATTTTCCTGTTGCAGGTTCGTTGTGGCTATTCAACACTCTACATTGTCCCTGAGCTTTGACGAAGTCATTTTTATGCCATCAGATGCCTCTATAAGTTTGACACTCGAATTGTAGGACACGAACTCTGCATCTAAAATATCAAGAATTTGATTATGGGATTGTTTTGTCTTGTTATATAAAGAGCAAAAGAAATGCATTCCTACTGCAATCGTAGTTTTGGAGTGGCTGGCTCCAAAATCAATTTGATGTAATATTTTTGTTTTTTTCTTTTGGAAAGAGGTAAATAAAAAATATTGGTTGTAGATCTAAATTTTTTCATTAAATATATTGGCTAAAAATATAAAGCTTTTGTGAATTGATAAGTTAAACAGGTTTGGTTGGTCTCACAGATGGCTCCTGTCGTTTGCAGTCCCTTCTAGATTTGTATGAAAAGTTTAAGATATGGTTTCCTATTTTGGATTTTGGCATGGTTATATATCGGGAATTTTGGGAGAAAGTAACACAACAGAACTCCACTATACATGTTTTATTTTCACAAAACACCCGGCTGCACCCGCTGTATTGCAATTACCTTGGAAGCCACAATCACTTGTAATGTATCCTTCTATACACCAGAGCTTGAGGTTTCTTTATTGCAGTGAACATGCATAAACATTACC
>NC_039360.1:19505442-19565105 GCF_003573695.1 Papaver somniferum | reverse complement strand
CTTGAAAATTAAGCATACTAGGAGCATTTGGCCTAGAAAAGACTCGGTAACAACCATGGCTAGTACTTTAAAAGTTAAAATTCAATCTCATGTGTCTAATGGATCCGACGCTATGTTCACAATTTGTTTTTCGTGTAGCCATATCATAATCCTCCCAAAAAAAAATATGGAGTAACCATATGTCAATCTTTTGTCATGTTTGATATAATGTGTCAATTCCTTAGTATATGCGTGTCTAATAAACCAGATATTATGGACACATAAACAAACCAATGTGGCTAAATAAATCCTCTTTCCGTCACAGTCTAAAAGGTGTGTCTATTGTCATCCGACACTTTTGACACATACAAAATTATTTAATGTGGCCATATACGCATCTATGGCTACATGTGATTGGATTAAACTGAAAACCATGACCAAACGATACCCTATGGATACAGTTGATGGGTTTAGGAATAAACCCATGACTAAATGGTGCATTATGGCTACATGGTAAAACAAAATGTGGCTATAGTTATACTGATGACCAATAGCCACACAAATAACCTGAAACGTGGCTGGACTGTACACTAAAAAACGTGGCCTATGTGAAGGTTTGTACTAGTGTAATCCTTTTGGTGACCGACTAAATTTGGGTTTAACCCAAATTAACTCCACCTACCAAGTTTTGTTTGAGTTATCTAAAACTCAAACCCACCGACCTATATCCAACAAAAAGTTTGCACATCACCTAGAACAATCTTCGCTCTCTAGTCGCACGTATTTGGTTTCTTGTTCAAACAAAAAAACACACCTTTACTATCGCTTTGAATATGTACTTGATAAAGATGCAGTTCATACGCCCATTCTACAGCTTTTTAACACCCAAATAATTTGCAAAGTTTGCACTTGTGGTGTTACCAGCACAAACTTTAACATCAATGAGTTTATTATCACACCAGTAAAGAACTCCAACCACATATGAGTTATCTGCATGTTCAAAAGAGGCATCAACATGAAATTCATTTTGCGGATGTCTAAATATATCAGTCCCAGTACAAGGACGTATATTCTGAGTCTCATGAGATGTATTCCTAGTAATAGGATGTATGTTCCACTCCCTGAAAGATTTTTAAATATTCTTTATACAATCCTGCGGGTTAGGTCGCATATTTTCAAAGATGATAGATTTTCTATATTTCCAAATATGGCAGCAGATTATGCTATATAGTTTTTCACATCCTTTATGAGGCTCAGCAAACGAAGATTGGAACCACTTCATAAAGTTATCAGTGTAAACAGGAATATTTACATTTAGGCCAAACCACACAGCTTTAGTGAAAGCATAATAAATGAATAAGTGGGCTGCAGATTCATGACATTCATTATTGCATAACACACAGAAAGGGTCAGATTTTGTAGTCCTAGCAAACAGTTTTGCGTTAAGAGGTAACACATCAGCCATCATTTTCCACGCAAATAGGTTAACTCTAGGAAGGAGATTTAAATTCCAAAGCTTGGCCCAAATCGGATCCGGAAGATGATTTGACTCTTTCGAGACAACCTTGTAGGAAGATTTAGTAGAAATTCACCATTTTTATTATCTAACCATCGAAGCCTGTCCTGGGAGTTGACATTTATATAGATTGATTTGATTTTTCTTTCTACCTCTGCATTAAAAACTGTATCAATCAGATCATGATCCCAATTTCCTGTTTCATCAATGAGGTCAGAAACATGTTTAAGATCCTCATGATGCCAGTCGCTCTGAATCCCTATATCAGGAATCCAATTGTCCAAATTTATGTTAATAGATCTACCATTTCCCACTTCCTAAACACTATTTTATTTAACAATTTCTAATCATGTCCTCATGCTAGACCAAATCCAAGAAATATTATAAGATCTGTTCTTGTGAAACGGATGAGTCCTAGGAAAATATTTTCCTTTTAAAAGTTTTGCCAACAGATCATTAGGATTCTTTAACAATCTCCAATCCAATTTAGTTAAAAGAGAGAGATTGATTCTATGAGGATTCCTGAATCCTAAGCCACCCCTAGATTTAGAGTAACACACGCTATTACAAGCTTTAATGTATACACCCTTTTTTGGATTTTGATTATTCCACCAAAAATCCCTCAGAATGTTATCAAGTTCTTGTAAATTTTTCTTAGAAATTCGATACACTGCATTTGATAACTAGGATAAGCAGACAAAGAAGATTTTATTAACACAATCCTACCAACTTGCGACAACAATTTAGCCTTCCAACCATTCGGAGCTTTATAAGCTCTTTCCAAAAGAGGTTGGAAATTTAATGCCCTATTTCTATTAAAAAAGAGGGGCGTCCCTTAGTATTTTGCATCCTTAGAAATTCTCTTAACTTTAAGCATCCTAGCCAGAATCTTACAATGTTTGTTATGTACAAGTTTGCTAAAATACATACGAGATTTATGATAATTAATAGTATGTACTGAAGAAGAACTAAAAATATATAGAATGCTCGTTAGATTCCCAACTTGACTTAAATCAACTTTAGAAAAAATGAAACACTCGCCCACAAACAACAAATGAGATATTACAGGGCAGTTCTTATTAATTCTAACACCAGTAAACATGTTGTGACTTTCCGCATGAGAAAATAGTCTCGATAATCCTTCTAATGCAGTGATAAACAATATAGTGACAAGAGATCACCTTGTCGAAGTCCCCTAGAAGGATCAAAAGGAATACCAGGACTAGCATTCAGCAATACTGTAGACTTAACAGAGGATATACATTCAAATATAAGATCACACCATTGTTGACTGAAACCAAAAAATTTAAGCATGTGGATAACAAAATTCAATTCCATTTTATCAAAAGCCTTAAAAAGATCAAGTTTCAAAGAAAAATAACCTTTTTTCTTTGACTTACTAGTCTGCATGCTATGTAAAATTTCATGAGATGTCACAATATTGTCTATTATCTGTCTCTTAGGAATAAATGCTGACTGATTTGGAGAAATAATCTTGTCTAACACTTTTTTAAGCCGATTAGCTAAAATTTTCAAAATGAGTTTATATAAAGCATTAATGAGACTAATCGTCCTAAAATCATCTGGGGTAACAAGATTCTCAATTTTCGGAACCAAAGAGATATGGTTATCATTTATAGCACCACGTAGTTTGCCAGTCCGAAAGAAATCTACAACAAAGCTAACAACAACATTTTCTACCTGATCCTAGTGTGTTTTGAAAAAACCAGGCGGATATTTATCCGGGCTCGGGGAGTCCCAAGGATTCATATCAAACATCACAGATTTTATTTCCTCGTTTGAAGGAATTTGAATCAAATCCAAATTTTCCTCATCAGAGATTACAGTTGGGATAATTGTGTCAAAAATATGATCAATACGATTACCAAAGGTAGTACTGATCTTATCAAAGTGATTCCTAAGCATATGATATAAGTTTTCTTGCCTTCGATCCAAATCCCCGAATCTTATCTAAGGGAATGAATATGATTACGTCGTTTTCTGTTAGAAACATATAACTACATGGAAATATCGAGTACATCTGTCATGTTCATTCATAAATTTGTCTCTAATATTCTCCAACCAGTAAATATTTTCGATCTTATTCCAAGTTTCTAACTCAGTTTCTAAATCCTGGAGAATTTTTTGAGAAACCTGTTGGTTTACCTTTTTCTTTATCAATTTTTCGTAAGATATACTTAAAATTATATCAAAAATATGGGTGGAAAAAAAGTTCAAATGTGTTACATGGAAGCATGTGAATCGCATGCTTATGATCCCCGCAGTTGCTAATAGCAACAGAACCTCGGCAGTTGCGAGATCCGCAACAGAAAAAAGCAGTTTCTAAAGTTTAGCAACAGCTTTTCTTTGTTGCTAATTAACAACAGTTCAATTTCTGTTGCTAATCTGGGTTGCTAAACGCTGAATTTGGTGTAGTGTTAGCACTTGTTCCATGACATTGATATATCTGGAAGGTGCTGAAGACGTAGTTGCGTTCTTAGTTGCTTGTTCGGTTCTTTTCTGTATCTCTTCTTTTATTGCAGCAATTGATTTGGTAGTTCTCTTGCATCTTCTAAGAATGTCTTCGACTGAATTGGTAGTTGATGAAGAATTTGCCATTGAAAACTTGTTTAAATTTGATTATCACCTGAATAATATCCTATGAACACAAAATTGAGTTATTTTCCTTATATAAAACTTGCGCCCAACGGATAAATTTCTTAGAACTGGTGCCCAACGGCTCTAATTTATAGAACTCGCGCCCAACGGCTATATTTTTTAGAACTCGCGCCCAACGGCTATATTTTTTAGAACTCTTGCCCAACGGCTATATTTGTTCCTATAAAACTCGACTAAAGAAAATCATTTTGTCTTACCAACAACAAACTCATATCATTCTCAAATATAAACCTCAATCATGTATTCAAACTGAAAAAGCGGGGGGTCTAACAACACCACCCAATATTGTGCTTAGTAATCTGTATGGACTAACTCCAATATACTTTGCTAGAGAATCAACTAGACAGTTAGACTCAATCTAGATTAAAGTATATCGAGGAGTTAATATCTCTCTCTTGTTTTGATTTACTCGGGCTAATATAAATCAGCGAGTCTTTAATCAAACACAAGGAATAACTTGGATGGTACCAAAAGACCAATATCCAAGGATCAATCAATGACAATCAACAACCAAAGGTCGGATTACTCTAATTGATGATCTAACGCACAACCTGTATTATTTCAATTATAAAGATAAAACAATATAATGCAGAAATTGAAATAACACAGACACCAGAAATTTTATGAACGAGGAAACCGCAAATGCAGAAAAACCCCGGGATCTAGTCCAAATTGAATACACACTGTATTAAGCCGCTACAGACACTAGCCTACTCTAAGCTAACTTGGGACTGGACTGTAGTTAAACCCAAATCAATCTCCCACTGATCAAAGGTACAATTATGCTCCTACGCCTCTGATCCCAGCAGGATACTGCGCACTTGATTCCCTTAGCTGATCTCACCCACAACTAAGAGTTGCTACGATCCAAAATCGCAGGCTTTGACAATAAACAAATCTGTCTCACACAGACAAGTCTATCAAAGGATCAATCTTTCTCCCACAGATAAACCCTAAAGGTTTTGTTCCATCTTTTGATAATAATCAAGGTGAACAGGAACCAATTGATAATTCAGTCTTATATTCCCGAAGAAAAGCCTAGAGTTATCAATCACCTCACAACAATCTTAATCGTATGGTAGCGAAACAAGATGTTGCGGAATCATAAAAAATGAGACGAAGATGTTTGTGATTACTTTTTATATCTTGCCTATCGGAGATATCAATCTCAAGCCAATCAATCTGATTGTACTCGTACAATAGAAGATGCAAGATCATATCACACAACTACGATAAAAGTAGTATCAGTCTGGCTTCACAATCACAATGAAGTCTTTAAGTCGTTAACCTAGTTTTAGAAGAAGAAAACCAAAGGTTAAAGGAGAATCGACTCTATTATGCAAACTAGTATCACACGTAAGGTGTGGGGATTAGTTTTTCACAATACTAGATGTCTCCTTTATATAGTCTTTCAAATCAAGGTTTTTCCTTGGTCACAAAGCAAACAATATCCACCGTTAGATGAAAACCTGATTTAGATTAAAGCTAATATTTCTCAACCGTTAGATCGAAAACTTAGCTTGTTACACACACTTGACAATGCACGCTTCTAGGTTTGTTAACCGTACCCAAACGTATGCACTTGTTGGTTCAATAATAGTTAACCAAAAGGTTAGCCATATGAGCATTTCATATCAACCATGTTCTTCTTCACCATAACTAGTTCAAATGAATTCAAATGAACTAGTTAGAGAGTTGTTCAATTGCAAGGAAATCTTATGTACTACACAAGACACAATTGAAGCAAAGATGATTTGATTCACTTGAATCGGTTCATGAACTTTTATAGCCACAGTTTGAAAACTGCATTCCTTAGTATTTTTAAGTTTAAGTTCATAAATCATCTTCAGATATATAACCTTCTTAAGTTCGCAGACTAGGTTCACGGACTTAAGCAACCGGGCAGAGTTTACAAACTCCAGCAGAAAATCTCGACAAAAGACCTTCTGCCGGTTCGCGGACTGGGTTCGCGGACGAAGCTAGTTCGTCAACTCCAGCAAAATTTCTCGGTATGAGAAATTCGGCAGTTCGCGGACTTGGCAACAAGCCATTCTTCCGATTTCTCTTGATCAACAAAGTTCACAAACTTTAGTTCAAGGAATAGGACTTATACATAAATGTGTTTCCACGACAATGCTTATGTCCATCATTGGTTATGTAATCTAAACTCTTATTTCAATCATTGAAACAATCTTAGAGGACGTTATATAGTTGTTACACCATTTCTCGTCTAAGAAATTTTCAAAGTGATTGAAAGATACCATGACTTTCGTCACTAGGTAAAGATAAACTTGATCGAAGCGAAAAGCTTACCAACATATATTTTGTGATATATATAGGCGAGGTATACTCGGTTCGAAATACCAAATGTGTATAATCCAAGTCTATATATATAACATACGACTTCTTGTCTCAAGGAGTAGGAGATAGAGTAGATAGACTTTTGAATGATGGATAAGTTCAAGTCTTCACATACCTTTTTATCGAGAAGTTCCACCGGTTCCTTGAGTAGTTCTTCGTCTTGTATGATGAATAGCCATGAAGTCCTTGAGCTCAATTACACTTTTTATCCTAGTCCGAGACTTAGCTATAATAGACTAGAAATCAAGACTTATAGTTTTGATCACTAACATTGAAAAACATGCTTGAGATAGTAACGCATGCGAGTTCGACCGAACAATGCTCTAGCAATCTCCCCCTTTGTCAGTTTTAGTGACAAAACTATCAATACATATGGAATACAAAAAAGATAAAGAAACTTTAGTAGCTCTTATTCCACATGTCTAATCTTCAACAATCCTCGAAATCTTCGTCATTTCCAAGTACTCCAATGATACCAAAGGTTGTAAGTTTAGTATCACCGTTGTTGAAGATCCGTAGCTATAACAATGAGAAAGCATCGGTCTAGATCATTGTTATACAGTGTCATAGTATTATTACACAGTGTCAAAGCCCAATTGTATCACAACTTCAACAATAATACTATGGTGATATATATCACTCCTTAGTCAATACTCCATCTCACATGGAAACTACTCCTCCTTACACAATGATCCGACAACCATATGTATTTGTAGTGTGAACTACATATTAATTCTCCCCCTTTTGGTCAATAAAATTGGCAAAGGTACAAGAACGGGATCATAATGAAATTTCAGTAAAAGACATTTAATGACTAAAAGAAAATACATACCATCTAATTTAGATGCAATCATATAGCCGAAGCTAATAGCATTCATTAAGGAGTTTAAAGATACAAGATAACCCCTTTAATATTCCAAAGTCGCACACCCCTCAAGTATGACCATTAAGCACAAGTTCAAAAGAACTATCCCCCATTTGATGTCATTCGCGAAAGAACAACAAGAACGACCTTAATTTCGAAAGAAAAGAAGGATTTTATTGGACACCAAAAACCATGAGATTGATTTTCTATATCCAAACAACTCAATCAAACTAATCACAAGTAAACCCATGATTAATTTAATAGGAATACGCAATCAAATTAAACACAAAAGGTGATCAACTTAATTGACTATGCTCGACATAAGAGAACTTACGGAGCATACGACCAACATAACCATTAGAAAATGAATAGGATAGTCGTTCATATACTCAACATAAGATGAATCCTACGGAGTATGAAAATACTCAACTAGATTAATTACAAGAGAACCCGTAATTAATCTAATTGGAATACACAACCAAACTAATTACAAAAGTAATCAATTTAACTGTCATTTGTTTTGCTCGACATAAAAAGACTTCTGGAGCAATAACTAAATAACCAAACAATATGATTAATTTAGTTCAAAAATGCTCAACATTAAGTACCTTACGGAACAACCAACAAAGCTAATCAAAATTAATCAACTTGGTTGTATCGTGCTCAACATAAGACACATTATGTAGCCTCACAGTAATACATAAAATATGGATTAGGGATGATCAATACTGCGGAATACTCAAGGATTCATTATATCTTCAATCACTATTTGCATAACGATATTAATAGACATAATCCTTGAAAACAAAAGATTTTAACCTATCTTCCATCAAAATTTTGACAATATAGGCTTAACTTTTGTATTTTTTAAAAGTCCATTCATTCTTTTACCAGTACGTGAATACCGATCACACACGACTTTACTTTTGACAGAGTATGGGACTAACATAGTTCACGGACGTAAACACTAATATCCCATAAAAAATTGCAATATAACAAATCACAAGGATTAATACTGCAAAAACATCATCCTCCAAATATTTTTTATAATTTAAACCAAATAGAACTAAAAAACAAGAAGATGAAAATAATAGCTATGTCTAATCACAATCATGGTTATTCAAGTACTAGTTATTCTTCCAACAAAATCAGAAAGAAGACTTACTAGGCATTGTAGATCTTTCTCAGAGCATCTACAGAAAATTCCTTCTCATTATTGAAAAACCTATTGATTATGGGATCGTTCAATTCCTCTAGATCTTCAGAAATATCAGTTAACTCACTAAGTTTTCTTTTTAGATCACGCGGGGTATTCTTGGTCAGAAACAACCTTTGTTCATAGTGAGTTATCTCTTCCAAAGAGAACAATTTGAGATTTTAAATTATTTCTCTTGTTGATGAAATCTTTCACCATTCCTCTAACCTCATTATCAGAATGACAAACAGATAAGAGACAGTTAGAGGAAGAACCTTCTCCAATGTTTGTATCCTTCACTTTCTTCACCCTTGAGGAGGAAATTCCTTTACACAGATACACTTTTGCTGCCTCGACTGTATCCCTGCTTGTAGTACCTCTAGTTACAGGAGCCATGAAACTGTATCTTTTAGGAAGAAGAAGGTCTACAAATGAATAAAGACAGACTTATGAACGTCTAAACCCTAGAAGAACAAGTCTTTTGTAGTTTAGTGATTCATTATCTATATTGTTAGGAGAATATTTTCTTAACAAAAATAAATACAATACTTGAGCCAAAAAGATGCAAAACCTCATTTTTTCAAGTTAAAGATGAGGATGCGAACTTCTCTGGAACTAGACAGAGACGTTATGAGCCAAACGCTCCCCTTGTTTTCCACATAGTGGTTTACCAAGGTTTGTTGTGTAAACAGATTTCCTACCTCTTCTGAATCTGGAAGCACTGGTTATATTAGTTCATTGTTGATTATCCAGATTCATCTTTTCCATGTTCTTCTGCAGTTTGGTGATTTTTTTATTGCTCTTTTTGAATCTCCAGCACGTGCTTTGAACATGATTTGCATTTCCACAAAACAAACAAATCAGAGATCCTTTGTCTTATCGAAGTACCTTCTGTTTATCACAACTGTCAACCTTTAATCCATGATTAATAAAAGCAACATGGTTGACAATGGCATCAGTTTTGCCTTTAAATCCTAAACCATTTGTGTTTCCAAAGGACTTCTGACCAAATAGCATTGCTGAAATTTTGTCAGAGCTTCCAGACAATCTTTGTAGATCATCCTTAAGAGTATTAATCTCTTTTTCCTTTAGAGCAATGATTTTGGTGAGTTCATCATTGAGACGATCTATCTCAAGAGTTTTCACCTGGATTAACGATTATAGTTTCTTCAATGAAGCTTTTAATTGAAGATTTTCTTGAAGAACCACTCTATTCAAGAATTCAAAAATCTTTGTGTCAGACTCAAATTCTGAATCAGGACTTGAGTATGAGGATGTTTCGGTTGCAAGAGATGAGGGTTCATCACATCCATCAGACGTATTCAACTCGTTGACACTTAAAGATTTTTCCTTCACAGAATCATTAGCGGTAAATGCTGACGAAAGATGTAGGTCACATCTAAGGCTTCTTTTCACAAATTCTTTGATTCTTTCTGTCATTAATGGTTTGTCAAACCAATCACCATTAGAACATCATTCATCATCCCAAGACAAGCTAGAAGTTTCACTTGTGTCGGAAACAGCATTGAATGCAAAAGTTTGAATAAAATTATGATCAAGAATTTTTACCTTTTCATTTGGAGGACAAGATACAAGATTCCATACTTCTTATCCTTGGACCTGAGTTAACTCTTCATACATTTCATTTTCCCATAAGGGATCTCTCAGAGTTTTATCAATATTCCTTTTGAAAAGGACAGGGGTTTTAGAACACTCCCTGAGATTGTGATTTATTCCTGGTGAAGCGCTCATAGAGATTTTATCGTCCATAGAGTCAAATCGCTACAAACACAAACTTGTAAGGTCTTGAACGTGTTTTCCTGCTCTGATACCAATTGAAAAGGCGGGGGTCTAACAACACCACCCAATGTTTCGCTTAGCAATCTGTATGGACTAACTCCAATATACTTTGCTAGAGAATCAACTAGACAGTCAGACTCAATCTAGACTAAAGTATATCGAGGAGTTAATATATCTCTTTTGTTTTGATTTACTCGAGCTAATAGAAATCAGCGAGTCTTTAATCAAACACAAGGAATAACTTGGATGGTACCAAAGACCAATATCCAAGGACCAATCAATGACAATCAACAACCAAAAGTTGGATTACTCTAATTGATGATCTAACGCAGAACCTGTATTATTTCAATTATAAAGATAAAACAATATAATGCAGAAATTGAAATAACACAGACACCAGAAATTTTGTTAACGAGGAAAGCGCAAATGCAGAAAAACTCCGGGACCTAGTCCAAATTGAACACACACTGTATT
Organism: Papaver somniferum; assembly: GCF_003573695.1. NCBI lineage: Eukaryota > Viridiplantae > Streptophyta > Magnoliopsida > Ranunculales > Papaveraceae > Papaver > Papaver somniferum. The sequence goes on along the minus strand of NC_039360.1, from coordinate 19,554,236 downwards.
AAGACGCTACAGACACTAGCCTAATCCAAAATAACTTCGGACTGGACTGTAGTTGAACCCCAATCAATCTCCCACTGATCTAAGGTACAGTTATGCTCCAACGCCTCTGATCCCAGCAGGATACCGCGCACTTGATTCCCTTAGCTGATCTCACCCACAACTAAGAGTTGCTACGATCCAAAATCGCAGGCTTTGACAATAAACAAATCTGTCTCACACAGACAAGTCTATCAAAGGATCAATCTTTCTCCCACAGATAAACCCTAAAGGTTTTGTTCCGTCTTTTGATAATAATCAAGGTGAACAGGAACCAAAGGTTAAAGGAGAATCGACTCTAGTATGCAAACTAGTATCACACGCAAGGTGTGGGAATTATTTTTTCACAATACTAGATGTCTCCTTTATATAGTCTTTTAAATCAGGATTTTGCCTTGGTCACAAAGCAAACAATATCCACCGTTAGATGAAAACCTGATTTAGATTCAAGCTAATATTTCTCAACCATTAGATAGAAAACTTAGCTTGTTACACACACTTGACAATGCACGCTTCTAGGTTTGTTAACCGTACCCAAACGTATGCACTTGTTGGTTCAATAATAGTTAACCAAAAGGTTAGCCATGTGAGCATTTCATATCAACCATGTTCTTCTTCACCATAACTAGTTCAAATTACTTCAGATGAACTAGTTAGAGAGTTGTTCAATTGCAAGGAAATCTTAGGTACTACACAAGACACAATTGAAGCAAAGATGATTTGATTCACTTGAATCGGTTCATAAACTTTTATAGCCACGGTTTGCAAACTGCATTCCTTAGTCTTTTTAAGTTTAAGTTCAGAAATCATCTTCAGATATATAACCTTCTTAAGTTCGCAGACTTAAGCAACCGGGCAGAGTTTACAAACTCCACCAGAAAATATCGGCAAAAGACCTTCCGCCGGTTCGCGGACTGGGTTCGCGGACGCAACTAGTTCGTCAACTCCAGCAGAATTTCTCTGGATGAGAAGTTCGGCAGTTCGCGGACTTAGTTCGCGGACTTGGCAACAAGCCATTCTTCCGTTTTCTCTTGATCAACAAAGTTCGCAAACTTTGGTTCAAGGAATATGACTTATACATAAATGTGTTTCCAGAATATTGCTTATGTCCATCATTGGTTATGTAATCTAAACTCTCATTTCAATCATTGAAACATTCTTAGAGGACGTTATATAGTTGTTACACCATTTCTCGTTTAAGCAATTTTCAAAGTGATTGAAACATATCATGACTTTCGTCACTAGGTAAAGATAAACTTGATCGAAGAGAAAAGCATACTAACACATATTTCGAGATATAGATAGGCGAGGTATACTCGGCTCGAAATATCAAATATGTATAATCCAAGTCTATATATATAACATACGACATCTTATCTCAAATAGTAGGAGATAAAGTAGATAGACTTTTGAGTGATAGATAAGTTCAAGTCTTCAGATACCTTTTTGTCGAGAAGTTCCACCGGTTCCTTAAGTAGTTCTTCTGCATGTATGATGAATCGCCATGAAGTCCTTGAGCTCAACTACACTTTCTATCCTAGTCCGAGACTTAGCTCTAATAGACTAGAAATCAATACTTATAGTTTTGATCACTAACATTGACAAACATGCTTGAGATAGCAACGTATGCGAGTTCGACCGAGTAATGCTCTAACATAAACATTGCGAATAAAATAGGAAAACAGATAGTATGTGTGGAAACAACAATGGTTTGTCAGTTTCATGGATAACCATAGTTTGCTTCAATGCCCATGGCTATAGACAAAATGTCCACAAAGAGGTTGTACTGGCACTGGGAAGGTAAAAGAGTCCATACCGGAGAAGATAAGGTATTTGGAATGTGAATATGCTAACTGTCCTGGAGAAGCACAATGTTTGGAGGATGCAATGAAAGATGCAATCAAACAAGAAAAAGTTGACGAACTCTACAAGAACTTCAAACTTAAATGAAAGGTAGAGTTTGAATGCATCAAGGGGATTCCATGTCAAACTCAGGTTTGTAATTTCTTTATGGAAATGCACCGGTCCAGTGCAAAGAAAACATATGGAAAACGTTACTGGAAATGTCAAGAATGTGAAACGGTGGAATGGACTGAATAAGTGTTGTTATGTTTTAGTTTAATCAAGATTTTGAATATGAAATGATGTAATGTTCTTTATAATTATTTAAAGCGTTGTTGTTCTAATTTTAACGAGTTTAAATTTGATGAACATGATATACTATGTTTTACATTGATTAACCACGTGTAACAAGCATTTAAACCAATAGGCAACCCTATTGGACAAGTTGTATCTCGTGAGGGTTTACATAGAGATATACGCACAAACCTTTCATCATTTAAGTTGTTTACTCTTCATCTGAATCTCCAAAGGATGAATCTTCAGCACTTTGTGGGTCATACTCTTCAAGGATGTTGTTTTTCAACATCAAGTAGCAGTTATAAAAGCGGAAATCCGTGTGGTGCTTTTTTGAATAACTAGTCAAGCCTCTGCCTCCTACAACCAAAGAAAACAATGTCAATTACAATTTAATTATTCAATATTACTAACTACACATACTTAGTATAAATAGGTTAATTTCTTACAATCTCGGATGGTACTGGAGCCCTAAATAGGTATAACATTTTTTTGAATCGTTACATATTTTGTCACTTCAGAAGTTATAATGTTTACTCCTGTTCTTAGGTAACCACTGGTTCTTTCATTTGGATTTCCGGTATTTATAGTAAACTTTTGGAGCAACTGATTCCAAATTTTTGTGTTAACTCCTTCTTCATTCTTTTGATAAACTTCTATCCATGAACTAACAATCAGTACGTCTTCTGCCAGATTATAACCCACCATAATTAAGAAAGAAATGTGTTGTTATGTAAATAGTAATTTGGAAACAGAAGTGTTTTTTTTTAGATGCAGATGAAATTAGGTCGAACTAATGTGATCTATTTATACATGGTAAGTATACATATCCAAATATTGTACAAAGAGATTATACTTACTGTGCAAAGAGATTACACTTGGAAGTATATATATCCATATACTGTACATGGATAAGTACACATATCCAAATATTGTACAAAGAGATTTCACGGATAAGTATACATATCCAAATATTGTACAAAGAGATTGCATGGAGTAATCTACTATTAGGTTGAAATAAGCAACTCATAATTGTAAACCACATGGCCATAACATAAAAACGTATTCATTCTAATACATAATTCAAGACCAAAAAATATTTAAAGTCCATCTTACATATGCCTTTAGCATTAAGACTTTTAAACAAACACAAAAGTTAAAGGGTTATCATTCATCCTCTTCCTCGTCATCGTCATCATCATCACCATCACCATCTCCATCATCTTCATATTCGTCTACCACATGTCCGTCTCCATAAACATGTTCATCTCCATGTTCAAAGTCATATGGGATTTGGTCATTGTAATCTCCGTAATAATCAAATGCACCATCCTGGTCTTCGCCCGGAACAATTTCTTCTACTAACTCTGTATCATCATAATCTGCATCTGATGATAGAAGTACCACGTATTCCATATATGAACCTTCCAAACTAGACAAGTCCCCTGCCTGGCCTCCTCTACCCAGACGCGCAGCAATGTGCTTGACAAGATCCGTTCTAAATTGTAGATGCATTTCTAGGTTTTTCAGAGATGACGTAAAAACACGAACTTCATTGGTAGGTTCTAGAATTCGAACAGGAACAACTCTTCCCCAATCTGTATCCCGACGTTCATGCTCAATGATCATGTTGTGTAAAATAAGACAACATTTCATAATTAGGTTCAAGTCATGTTCATACCAATACTTATACGGTGATCCGAAAATTCGGAATTTAGCTTGAAGCACTCCAAAAGCACGCTCGATATCCTTTCTTTTAGCCATTTGATACTTGTTGAATCTCACATACACTGGAATGTCCAACGTCTGGTTGAAATCTTATACAATTGTAGTCAACTTTGGATAGATACCATCCGCTAAGAAATAATCCATATTGTATTGGTGACCGTTGATGACATAATTACATGGAGGTGCAACACCCTTTAGCATGTTATCAAAAATGGGTGAGTGTGCCAACACATTCAAATCGTTGTTTGATTCCGGCATACCAAAAAAAGCATGTCAAAACCACAAATCATATGACGCCACCGCCTCTAATACCATACAACTCTATTTCTCTTTACCACGGTAAGTTCCTTGCCAAGCTATCAGACAATTCTTACATGGCCACTGCATACAATCAACACTACCAAGCATTCCTGAAAATCCTCGTTCGACATTCTCAGCTAACAACCTCTGAACATCTTCAGGAGTGGGTTGACGCAAATATCTTTCTCCAAAAGTCATGCAAATGGTGTGGCAGAATCTTTTTAGATATTTGTATATTTTAGTTGCACCCATACGAGTGTAATCATCAACACTGTCAGCTGCCGTACTTTTACATAAACATTTCATCACGACAACTAATTTCATATGTGGAGAATGCCCCGTAGTACCAGTTGCATCCGGACATTGTTGCCATTCTGGATCCACTTCAAGAATTTTTCCTAACAATTTCTCGAATAATTCTTCCCTCATGCCTAGACGTTGTTTAAATTGTCTTGAGGTATAACCAGTTCCAGGTGTAAAATAATCATTCATCATTTTCGCATCATGCCACGCTTGATCTCGGGTAATTACACTACGTATCTGCACCTCCCTAGGTATCGGTTGTCGAATGATATACAGTCGTTCATCCAAACACAATTGTGTAAACATTAGCAAAGCTTTTTCTTCTTCATCACTAGAAGTATCCAAATGTATTCCGTATTTAATTCTCACATAAGCACGCATTAGACTCATTCTGTACCTTTCCAAACAACAAACATAGTATCAATTTGTCTATACCATACATAAATACAATCCAATCAATGTGATAATACATCAATAGAATAGTAGTTTTACAAACATCTCATTCAACAAATCAAGAGATGCATCACACAACAAGACACAATCATGGATTTTTCACTTATATCAACCTAATATCAACTAAAATCAAGATCAAATTAATTTTAAACCCTAAAATTAGAATCACTCACCTTTGATGATTTTGTGGATGGAAAACGAAATTGAAGAATAGATTTGTTTCACCTTGGAGTAACGATCAAACCCTTTAAATTTAAGCCAACGAATCACAATGAATCACCACGAAAATGAAAAGGGGATGAAAGGGGTTTGAGATAAGAAAGAAATAGAGAAGAAGAAGAAATGGGAGGAAAGTTCGATCTCCTGGAACATTATAATTCTGTTCCGTATCATGTAGGGAAGGGATGAAAGCGCCCTACAGTGAAGCTACCTTCCTTGTGATATCCCTTTTCTTTATTTGACGGATAGGGAAGGGAAATGCTAAACCATAGTGCTTGGCCTTAGAGCAAGGGCTATGGAATGAGTGTTTTTAACACTAGTTCACTTCCCAAACGAGTGAGACATGAGGTGAAAGAGTGATGTGGTGACCGTGGGGAAAGAAAACTAAAGACTAAGCGGCTGAAAAATCAGCCGTTTTTTTTTTTATTTATTAAATACACACAAGCGGCTAAACATTAGCTGTTTCACCTATTTTTTTAGGTTATTTTAATATTAAAATTTATAAAGGGCCCACTTTAAAGAGTTTTAAATTAATAAAACTCTGAAAATATCTCTAGGAGGCATATCTTTAACCGCTTCTTATATTTTTTCCAAACGGCTGATTTTTAGCCGTCTAGTGAAGACTTTATCTCTCACTCATTTCAGTGAATGCATGAATGATTTTGGGGGAAAGTTGATTCAATTAGTGCCCATAACAGCACCAAATTAGACCAAAATGAGTGAGGCTATGAAGGAGGGTCCTCGCTCCATAGCCCTTGCTCTTTGGGATTTGTCTCAAACAGCAGTTGCCCTTCACTTTATTATTATGCGAAAAGGTTTTACTTGGAATTATTACGTGGGACTACTGCAGTATCTCTCGCTCACTCACAAAACTGGGGAACTAACTCCGGCCGGACATTCTTCAAAACCCCTAAAGGAGTACGCGGCAGCACGTAGAAGAAACCCTAGAATGGATTCGGAAGAAATCGAAGAAGCTTTAGACTGGTTGGATAACTCTAAAGATTGTGGAACTGCTTCAATTCATCTGTATTCTAGACGACCTAATGCTCATGGTGGTCATCTGTCAAGCACTTTTCAACCCCTCTCTAATCGAAACCAGAGATTTACTAGTCATCTTCGACCTTCCCCATTAGAGGTATTTCTTATTTCTGGGAATTGTCTAGTTTACATTATGTAAGGATTGAATATATTTTTTCTAGTGAGAATTTGATGAATTAAGTCTTTTTCTTCTTTTTTTTAATTTTATTCTGATTAATAAAGATAGGGTTTCTAGTGTATATGATAAATGGGGTATGCAATTTGAGCAAATGGGTTCGTATTTACAATGGAATTGGATTTATTTCCTTGGAATTCTACTTTTTGTGTCATAAGGTAATATGTTCTGTTCATAATTTGCGAATGTAGGAATGGGAAGGAAGGGAAAACATGAGCATGCCCAATTCTGTTACAACTGCTATTCGTCAAAGTCTCCGAGAAACCGCCATTGGTAAAACTAAAACCGCTGACAAAAGAGACCGTGCTTCTGTTGAACAGGTTAGGCCATTATCTGTTCAATGTAATTCTTCTGTTTTTAGCTGTTTAACGATATATCTGAAGATTAGCTTTACTATGTGTGTAACACTTTTAGCTTTATGCTCGTATTTACTTTGGAATTTGGATTTGTTTAGGCTATTGATCCAAGAACTCGTATGGTGTTGTTCAAAATGCTGAATCGCGGTATATTCGATGATATAAATGGCTGCATTTCTACCGGGAAAGAAGTATGTCATATCTATACTATCAACTACCCAGACATTTCTTTTTTTCTGATTTTCTCAATGAAGTTCTCCATTCGTCCCTTTTATTGACAGGCCAATGTTTATCATGCGACGAAAGAGGATGGTCAAGAATTTGCAGTAAAGGTCTATAAAACTTCAGTTCTAGGATTCAAGTAAGTCTACTGATCTGGTCATAAATTGAAGATATTTATTCGAATTTTGAGTTGAAGATTGTTAACTGATTATTATTATCTGTCTGCTTACCTGCAACCCTTTTGTTGGTTATGAAAGAGTGATGAGAAAAGTATGATGATGCGATTTTTTACATTGCCACTCTTCAGGGATAGGGATCGTTATATACAAGGGGATTATCGTTTTAGGTATGGATACTGCAAGCACAATCCTAGGAAAATGGTTAAGACTTGGGCAGAAAAAGAAATGAGGAATCTTATGAGGTAAAAGCAAGCCTTGCATCTCTTTGTGTTTCTTTTAATATGATTTTTCATGTTTATAGACACTCCCTAAATATCCCCTGTCACATTTGCTGCTTTATGGTTGTTGGACAGATGCACTTTTTATAACCTATAAAAAATGATATGTAGTCAGTTCTCCTCGACTGGAAACATTAAGTTATAAACTTGATCTCTTGAGAAATGTAACTGTGAGGCTTAATATAACATACTTAACATGAAAAAGGAAATCTTATCATAGTAAAATGTAATTGCAGTTTAATGTTTGTGATGTTACGTGTTAAAGCTCTCTATGTTCTGAACTCAGGTTAAAGGCAGCGGGGATCAGGTGCCCAACTCCAATACTTTTGAGACTTCATGTTTTGGTCATGGAATTCGTAGGTATGTTTTCTTCTCTCAAAATCATCTTTAGTTGAGTAGTAATACCTGATAAAGTCCTTTAGTGGCAAACTTTCTTCTATCCACTTTGATTAGTCGAAGTGTCAAAGTGAGTGCGTAGAGACCTTCAGTTATAGTATAAATTGCTCAGCTTAGTCGTATGTAAATAGCACCAAATGCATATGAATTTCGTCTCTTGAACTGTTTTAGCGATTTCTGGAGATTCGGTTTTAAGAAAATTTCTTACAGGAAAATCAGGGTGGGCTGCTCCTCGTCTCAAGGATGCAAATCTCTCTGAAGACAAGATGCGTGAATGTTATGTGCAGGTGTGTCTATATCCTTGTGAATTGTAGATTGAATATTGATCGTCGAAATATAACAACAGACAAACTTGGCAAACCCAGAGTGAACTTTTAATGTTTGTTGTTCTTATCTCATTGCCAGCCAAAATGATCAGATTATTATGGTGAGATTAAAATTGAGATAATCTACCAGTTTGTATTATCTATGAATACAAAATTAGTATATGTTGTGATCAAAATTAGTATATGTTGTGATCAAAACTGAGTTTGTATTATCTATGAATGATCAGATTATTATGGTGATGCGAAATTTATACCAAAAGTGCAAACTGGTGCATGGAGACTTGAGTGAGTATAATATACTCTATCACGAGGTGAGTCCAATAGCCTATCTTCGCGTTGAATTGAAATTTTCGTTTTTTGTCATCAAGCAACAGTTTATGTTTTCTTTCCGGATCTTCAGGGTAACTTGCACATAATTGATGTTTCCCAATCTGTGGACCTTGACCACCCTCTTGCCTTAGACTTCTTACGTGAGGATTGCATACATGTTTCTGTAAGTTGGTTCAATTCAATTATGCACCTACTGTTTCCTTAGATTTTAGATGTAAACAAAAACTTCTATTATCGACCAAATTGTATTCTGCAGGATTTTTTCAAGAAGAATGGTGTGGAAGTTATGACCATACAGGAACTGTTCGATTTTGTAGTAGATTCATCTATTACTGATGAATCTGTGGAATCTTATTTAGAAGAGGTTTGGTGCTCCATCATGCATATTATTTTTTGTTATGCTCTAATCCCCTAAACGTGTAGAAAACATAGTCATGGCTTAATGCATTTACAATGGTTACAGGCTCAACGGAAAATTTTGGCTAGGGGAGATTTGATGTCCGTGGAGGATAAGAAGGTAAATAATCTCGTGTCAAGATCCCTTTTCAAGCTTAACTAAAAATTCGAAAACCTTACAATTCTATCTTATGGCTTTTTAAGTTGTACATCCCAAGGACGCTTGATCAACTGAAGGACACCGAGGAGGATGTTGACAGGAATGCAAGTTGCCAGGGTTGCGAAGGTTTGACAAATATAGTTACAGAACTGGAGCACTCTCTTTTCCCAGCTCAAAAACAGTTACTAAAGGATCTAAAGGAATGGGACCCATATGATACCTCTACTGAACAGACAGACATCTCAAACAACAGCGCAACACAGTCCGGAACAGATGAAGATGATGATTCGAGGAAGGACGGTAGACAGGAGACACTAGTCCCTGCAGATAAAAAAGCAGCTCGAAAAGAGAACAAGAAGAAAGTGAAAGAAGAGAAGAGGGAAGCGCGCAAGACCAAAACCCCAAAAGCTGTGAGGAAAAAGAAGAAGAAACTTTCCAAAAACATCAAAGCCAGGTAATTTTTATTAGTAGCATAATTTCCAGGGCTTCATGTTCGGAGATTTTTTATTTTTTTAGGTATAGAGTTTATAAAGAATTTTTGTTTCATTATCTTGTGAGTTTGTCGATTTCAGCATATCCTAGTTTCCACTTTTTTGCCAAATTATACACTAGTAGTAGCCGGCTTCAACTTACTTTGTAAATATGAAAAGGCTAAGACTGTTTGATATCAATGAAAGAAAATTAAGAATTCTTTGAAAAACACTCTACACGAGAACAATTTTTTCCGAGAGGAAAGGAAGACTGATCAGTAATAATCTCACCTTCAGTTTCACAGATAACATTTTGTGACCATCAAATTGGTATGGAAAAAATTAAGAATTCTTGCATTAGCTGCTCTACTACTGTAAGTATTTTGAGCCTTAACCTTTACTTGAACATTACCAAAAACTCTTCAGTTACATGTTTTAAGAACAAATTTTAGAGATTTCTCAACTTCTTCATGAAAACGAAGGCATATTTACCATGATTCTTCTTCAGCCAAACATTCTTGTACTAAGAAAATCTGATGATCCCTTTCAGTCCAAAGAAATCTGATGGTCCCTTTCAGTCCACAGTAATCATTTGTTTGCTCACTACTAGAATTATGAAATGGAATTAAGAGCTGGCTGAAATCCTTGATTTGAGATAATATTGTAATGGAAAATTTCAGCACCTCCATCTTCACAGAACTTCTTCAGCAAACAACCTATCCACTCAATTTATCATTGCCAACACCCAACTGCAAAACCTGTCACTCTGTCAGCTTCCTTGAGGAAGGAAAACAAGTGCCACTTGACGTACGGCCCAACCCACTATAATCCTATTCATTTACGCGGGCTTTAATAGACAAACGCTGTTTTAAAACGATAAACATTCTTAGCTCCAAAGTTTCTATTTCCCTCGTCAAAGTCTAAAATTTTATTTGCATTTGGATTTTCCTCGCCATACAGCCGAATTGAAATTTTTTTCCGTTAGAGGGTTTAATTTTCTGTCACACGCGGTTGAGATCTCATTCACAAATGGTAAGACGGAGAAAATTGGTAGTAGCTCAATCCGTAGGGAGACAACTCTCTAGCCTTTGCTTACAATGTTTGAGATACTAAGTCAGTCTAGTAATGTCATATTAGATGCTCAAATGATCTCAAAATACTTGAATTTAATTTAATTTCGTATTTTCACCTGATGCAATGTTTTTCTGCCTTAAATTTGTTACAGTGTGCCACTATAAAACTCCTCTTTGGGCAAAAATTGCCACAAGTCAAATGAAGTGCACTGCTGTCCATCGATAAACAAACCAAAATGCTGCTTCCACTTTACTTCTCTATCCCACTACATATTTCTCTCTATTTCTTATTCTTTTTCATGAACTATTATTATTATTATTATTATTATTATTATTATGGAAACGTGCCTGTGAGGGCTTTTATTGAAAATAGGGAAAATAGTAATATTACATGAAAAGTGTTGGTAACCTAGCTACAAGCTGAGAACCAACACCTTTTTGAATAACAATACCTAAACGATGAAAAAGAAAACTGCCAGTGCCACAATTTGCGTCATTGTGAGATAGGCAGTTCTTTAACCTCTTTACAAAAGCCACCGTGTCCTCACTTAGTTCACCCATGTAGTGAAAGCGAGAATATGAAAGCCATATCCGTGTGACTCACACTTCTCTAAATATTTGTTGCGTTTACGGAGAATCACCTTAGAGAGAGCTTGGCCCGGGGTGAAAGAACGAATTTCCCCAGTGAAGGGAGAAACGCCTGTGACATCGAAGCATGTATCTCTGCCGTTTTCCCAGTTGTGTATTAATAAGTCAGCAGGCCTCAAAGCAACATTCTCATCTGAAAGAAAACCTAAGGGTGCTTCTTTACGTGCTGCGACACCGGCTTTGATACATATATCCATAAAAATGTCACGTACCAGATCATGCCGGAATTTGAGTCCTATGTCGCTAGCACAATGTAAGGCATGGTCTCCAAATATGTCCATCTCCTTATTACAGCTTGAACAATAACTTCCTTCGGGAAAAAGCGGGATGCCAAGTCGGTAGCTGAGAACGCATCTGAAATGACGGGGTCCAAGGGTTTGATTCAAACCGGCAATGGGTATGGCAAGTAAATAATCTTGGGCGTGTTTGAGCTTGTTGCATTGCCATAAAACACTGTCATGTACACTCAAATGGTAGGTTGTGGGGATCCGTTTCTTCACTACTTCGAAGTATAAGACAGCCAGGGAGTGCATAAAATGAGGGGTTGTATTGTCAAAGCTATGTGAGGAAGAGGTAAGACCACAGACTTGGATGTAGGCTGCTAAGGCTTGCTGATATGTTGAGCTTGAACTGGTAGGAGGGATGTCCTTCAATATGATATCCTGTATAGCCGAGTTTGAAGTTGTGAAGCCAAGTAGCAGTAATTGCTGGTGTCATGCATCGTATATACGCCGAGACCTCCGTCTTTGATTGGTAGGGTAGCGATGCGGTATTGCAATGGACCAAATCCTGCACCATCTGCAGTAATAAGTTGTCGCAAATAATGAAAGAGGTGATCGTCAAAGTGAGTCATAGCTTGCTGCAATGCTAAGGGATTTGTTGTGCGCATAGTGAAGTATAATCTGGAGACCCCAGTACAATTGCGCAATAATAATAGTTCACTCTGCGGATCCTTGACCTTCTTGACGACTGACATGAGGTTGATGGTTTTAGTCACTCTCTGCATCACCATTTCCTTGCAGAATTGCAAATCTAGACTGACAGGACCACCTAGGAGTTTGACACCAGTTGAGGGTCGACCAATGTTAGCAGGAAAAACGCCTAGAATTAAACTCCGTTGATCTGGTGTAGGCCAAAATAACTCGGTTTTGGTGATGTTGAGGTGAAGACCCCTGCGGACACCTTCAGATTGAATTATAGCCAAGGCCTTGGAGACTTCCAACGTATCACCAATGATGGTGCCATCGTCGAGGTACCATGCATTTAAGTCTAACTTGCACTTGGAGGCGATGCTCAATATAACAGGATGGGGAGTAAGTGCGAAGAGCAACGGACCAAGGGGGTCACCTTGTTGCACTCCCTTAGACGAGGATAAGATGAACTCATTATAGTATAGACGAGATGGTTTAGCATAACAGAATTCTACCCATTGAGCAATTGCAGGACAATGGGATCTGACCTCTTGGATTAGTGTTGTACGATCAACCATGTTGAATGCGTTCAAGAAGTCGATGAGTAACATGGAAGTATTGTTCATAGTACCTTTTAACTCCATGAGTCTGTTGACAGAATGGAGGATACTTTCCCCACCGCATGGCACTCCCACTCCAAATTGGTAGTCACCCAAATAGGTAGACATTTCCTTTCCAATTTTTACAGCTGCAACTTTGGAAACTAGCCTGCGCCATATAGTACCCACAGCAATGGGTCTAAGCCCACCACCAGGTTTCTGCAGTGGTGTAAGGGGATAACTAGCAATGTATTCACCTAGAACGGCAGGGCATTTTCCAGCAAGTAAGATATTTACTACCTTTGTGATTGATATGACAAGCTCATCTGCAGCTGCACTTGCTTCTCCACTCATGGCATCAAGTAGATGCTGTGCCCTGAGGCCATCCCTGCCATAGGATGTTCCTTTGGGGAAGTTTTTTATAGCACCAAGGACTGCACCTGTATCTACAGCAATGGGATCAGCAGAGATTGGTTCAGTGGGTATAGTAGGAGGATGAGCATGTGGGTGTTTTTCCTGCAGTTCCGTGAGTGTATCTGTAGTGCATGGCAGTTCTACAGATAGAGATGGGGTATTCTCAGCCACAGTGTATGTTGTGTCTGTGGCAGTCGCAACAGGCTTGGTAATATCATAGATAAGGAAATCAGCACATTTTCCATTGAATGGTCCTGAGACAATTGTTCCATGATGGCTTGAATGACTACAGGGTTTTTTCCAGACATGCATACTCATGCATAAACTGCAGAGCCACATCTGTAATGACCCTAGAACTCGTTCCCATGCTGTAAAAACATTCAAGTTGTTGTTGATTCTCTCCTTGCAGGTTTGTTTAGCCTCTGCAGTACGAAAATGTCTGTCATTAAGGTGTCTGGTGAACGAACTGCGAACGAACCCTCTACCATTAACCCCGTCTCTGCAATCGTCAAACCCTTTAAAAGTACAATGAAAGTGATCACCGTTTGACTCTGTATCTTCACTATGATTATGGGATAGAGTAAAATCCGTTGCTGGGCTAAAGTATTGAGAATCTGATATAGAAGACGACGTCGCAGATGATGATATCTCATGTTGGGATGAGGAAGATGATCTAGAACGAGTATGTCGCATGGCATCCGTAAAAAAGAATAACCGCTGTAACTACCTCGGATGGTGAGAGACTGTGGTTAAGAATGGCATCAATCGAAAGGAGATAACAAGGGGATTTGAAAGATGAAGAGTGATCAGAATTCTATGAAGGAAATCCGATGCAATTGCCGGAACAAATTTGCAGACTTTCTGTCGCCTGTAAATCGCCCGGAGTCTCTCTCTCATACCCTTATTATTATTATTATTATTATTATTATTTATTAATGAGGACCTTTTTTTTCTTCTTTTTAAAAACAGATTTGACAGCTAAAATATCCAAATGGTGGCTGAATATACAGATTATTACAAGAAAACAATGAAGTGGTTGTGTAACACGTGTAGGATGTAAACGGGAGGAAATTGTGCAGCCACCTTAACTAATACAAAAAACAGCACAGTGATAGTTGACTTGATGAACCCTCGATGATTATTAGTTATAAGAGACGATCATTCTTCTTCTTCATGAGCTAGCTTGATCATCCAGCTACAAATATATCAAATTTCCATTTGTCAATTAATCATATTTCAATGAGAATTTTGTTAAGTTTTATTACTTGGATATTTTTGTTTTCGGTTCTTTGACAATATTTGGGTGCAAGGGGAGTGTTTGAAGGATCAAAAGAATCTCTTAGTGCAACTTAATCAAAGTTTTGTATCTTCTTCTTCTACATCGAAGCGTAGTTCTTGGAGTTCAAATACCGATTGTTGTTCTTCTTGGGATGGTGTTACATGTGATAAAAGTGGTCATGTTTTAAGTTTAGACCTTAGTAATGAATCCATTCAAGATGGAGTAAATAGTTCTAGTAGTTTATTCAAGTTCCGGTATCTTGAGAGATTGAATTTGGCATTCAACTACTTCGGTTCTATACCGATACCTGTGGGGTTTAATAAGCTTGTCAACTTGACTTACCTCAATTTGTCAAATTCGGGTTTTAATGGGCAGATTCCAATTTCATTCTCGCGTATGACAAGGTTAGTTACACTCGATCTTGCAACTTATCAATTTCCGGGAAGTATTCCGTTCACATTGAACAATCCTGATCTTAATACGCTTACTCGTAACTTAAAAGAAGTTAGAATATTATCTTTAGACGGTGTTAACATATCAGCACAAGGTAGCAAGTGGTGTAAAGCGTTCTCGAGTTCAGTACCTAAATTGCAAGTCTTGAGTCTATCCAACTGTTATCTGTCAGGTCCATTTGATAAATCTCTTATACAGCTTCAGTCACTCTATGAATTACGTCTCAGCGGGAATAATATATCAAGTGAAGTACCAGAGTTCTTTAGCGAATTCCGCAACTTGACGTTTTTAGATTTGAGTTCTTGCGAGTTGTACGGGAACTCCCCGGAAAGGATTCTCAAGGTAAGAACACTTCAGAAACTCTATCTTGCAAATAATGATCATCTTCAAGGTTCATTACCAGAAATTCCCATGCATGGACTGCTTCAGGAGTTAATATTGCTAAACACAAGTTTTTCTGGCGAGTTACCGAATTCCATAGGTAATCTTAGATTTTTATCCCGCTTGGATCTTTGGCATTGTAGATTTAATGGACCAATTCCTTCTTCAGTGTCAAAACTCAAACAACTTCAATATTTGGATCTATCTGAAAACAGTTTCACTGGAACACTTCCAATGGCTTTGTTTGTAATACCTTCACTACAATACATGGATCTTTCTGAGAATCAGTTCACTGGTCAACTTGGTCAGTTTGTCAACGGATCTTCATCTTCTCTAGAGACCCTTGATTTGAGTATGAATAAGCTGCAGGGACCTATTCCGGCAACATTGTTTGAACTATCTAGACTTGACACTCTTACACTTTCTTCAAACAATTTCAGTGGGATAGTAAATTTGGATGCACTTTTTAGTAAGTTGAAAAATCTTACAGATCTCGACCTATCGAATAACATATTGTCAGTAATCAGTTCTAGTTCAAATCCTGCATTAGTTCTCCAGATTAGTTTTTTGGCATTAAATTCTTGTAACCTGACAGAAATTCCTAGTATCTTGAAAAACACTGAACTGACCACTCTAGATCTTTCAAACAATCAAATTCAAGGAAAAATACCCAACTGGATATGGAAAATTGGCGATGGGAGTCTCAGACAGCTTAAATCTTTCTCGCAACCTTTTGGAGGATCCTGACCGGCCCTTCCCTGCCGATAGTTTCACATCGTTGAAATACATTGACCTCCATTCCAACATGCTTCAAGGAAAGAACCCAATCTTGCCACCATCAGCCTTATTCTTGGATTACTCATCAAACAACCTTACTTCAATAATCCCAAATGTTTCATCTTATCTCTCACATGCTATGTTTTTCTCTCTTTCGAGCAACCAAATTTCTGGAGAAATACCCGCGTCGATATGTGAAGCTAGTCTTGAAGTTCTCGATGTGTCATTTAACAACTTGAGTGGACCAGTACCGCCATGCATGAGGTCCATGGCAAGACTCAGAGTTTTAAATTTAAGAAGAAACAGCTTAAGCGGACAGATACCCCATGTATGGCGTTCACAAGGAAGTATACCTCCAGATGATTTTAATTCTTATCCAGAGTCTTGTGATTTGAGAACATTCAACCTCAATGAAAACAAATTTGAAGGGAAGCTACCAAGTTCTCTAGCCAATTGTACCATGCTAGAGGTTCTAGATGTTGGAAATAATCAATTAAGCGGTGGTTTCCCGTCCTGGTTAGGATCAATGCCCGAGCTACGTGTTCTTGTGTTGCAAAACAATAGATTTCAAGGTCCCTTGGGTAATGGTGGAACTGAGTGTAACTTGGCAATGTTACAAATTATAGACATCTCTTCTAATAACTTTTCAGGTGTTCTACCCAAAGAATGTTTTTCTAGTTGGAAGACCATGATGGTAGACGAAGAAGAAGCAGCACGGAACCACAGGGATCAAATTATAGGATTTGGATTTGCATTCACTGACGATAATTACCAACAGGCAGTGACGGTTACAAGCAAAGGACAAGACATGGACCTGGTAAAGATCTTAACCATTTTCACTAGCATTGACTTCTCCAATAATAAATTTGAAGGAGAAATACCAGATATAATTGGAAATTTTACGTCACTCAACGTTCTCAATTTCTCAAGCAATGCTTTCGAAGGAAAAATCCCATCAACTTTGGGGAATCTTAAAAATCTGGAGTCATTAGACCTCTCGTCAAACAAGCTGTCAGGAGAGATTCCTTACGAATTAGCAGGTTTATCATTCCTTGCAGTCTTGAACCTCTCCTTTAACAAACTAGTTGGAAGAATCCCACCAGGTAGTCAGTTTCAAACTTTTGAGCCAAGTTCTTTTGAAGGAAATGACGGGTTATGTGGTTCTCCCATGTTGAAAAACTGCAGCACTACTGAGGAGGCACCAGAAGATGTCTTAACTATTGATAACGAACCAGATTGGATATTACTCGCGGTACTTTTTCGGGGTTTTTGATGGGTATAGGTATGGTTGTTGGACCTCAATGTTTTTGGATGAAAGCGAGAAAGTATGATGATGAACTTGTCAACAAAATCATTACAATGAAATGTTTCGCATGTATTTATAAATTTCCTCGCAAGAGAAAATGAATGCAGCAGTAATTACTACAAAAATGTAAAAATACCATGCAAAGGACACGAACTTCTTTGTACTGAATGTATAGGTTCACATGAGAAAAAAAAGCCTCGTTTAATTGGGGCCTGACCAAGGTAGTCAATTTCGGATGGTCTCGGTCGACACCGAGATACTGGTACAACTTTGTCTCGGGGAAATTCCGTTTTAAAATCTCGGTAAAATCTCGGTTTCATGTTTTATATCCTCGTATCGATATTCACTTAAAAGAAACGTAGTATTAGTAAATCTGGTTGTTCACCTTCCTCATCATCAACACCAAATAATAATTTTAGCTCAAGAAATTCAAACACAGCAACAAGCAATAATACTAGTGAGTGAATTAATCTTTTTAATTTTTGTACGTGAGATTAGTCCACTCAATTTAAAAAGAAAAAAAAAATCCGGCCAAGACAAATCAATTCCGACCGAAAAACGCGTTTCCGGCCGAAATTTTTGCAAAGATTTCGTCCGGCCGAAATTAACAAAATCGTGTCTTCTTGGACCGAAATCCGGAATTTCGCCGAAATTTCGGCCGAAATGGACGAAATCGACTACATAGGCCCTGACCAATTTATACCCACAACAAAAATTTTAGGAGGGTTCCAAAAGGCGGTGAAAATACTATTTTATCCTTACTACTTAAAAACCTATCCTCCCTTCCCTTCCTCTCCCACCCGAGTTCTCCCCATCTCCTCCATTAACGACACAAAAGAAAAAAAAGAAAATCTTCGTCGATTCATCTTTGACACGAAAAACTTTAATCCGGGAAGAGAATTAGAAGAAGAAACGGCGCCGATTAGAAAGTAAGTGAACTAAGACCCTCCTTTGTTTTGATTTTTTTTCTTGAATTTTGATTGTGAAATTGAGGTCTGGAACCGATTTTTTTCAGTTATGGTGAGTGGGTCGTTACTCTGTATTTTCTTAAACCCTAACGATTCTTCATATGCATGTTAACTCTACGAAAAATCGTTAAGCTATATGATGTTTAAGTTACGATCCTAATTCTGCTACTACAATTTTTGCCCTAGATTTGGGTCGTTACCTCTGTAATAGAATTTATTGACGACCCTAATTCTGCTAAGAACAGTCTCTCTGTCTTAAAAATTAGAAGTGTCGTCAATATATATATTCGAGTCGTCATTGAACTCTTATGATTTGGGTTAGAGTCGTTACTCTTAGTTGACGACCCTAGTTGCAAAACAGAAATACTCACTGTCCAAAATATTGATAGGGTCGTCACATTATTTGTTAGTGTCGTCATGTTTTCTATTAGAGTCGTTTCTGTTTTAAAGAATAAGGTGACGACCCTTGTTCTGATAGCATGAAATACTCAACTGATTTGTTCCTTTTTTGTGTATGTTCCTTTTTTGGGTATGTCCCTGGTCTGATCCACACTGTATGACTACAAGTATGACGAACGACCCTAAGTGTTATATTTTACAGGGAGTTTAGGTTTTAGAGTCATTCATGTGTTAACCAAAAAACATAACGACTCTAGGTGACCTAGCTAAAAATGATTGTCAATCTATATCACACTACCCTAACGATTTTTCGTAACCTGGAAAAGTCGCAGGTTTGAGTCGTTATTAGTAGTGTCAATATATTGACGACCTCACAGAGTCGTTTGGGTATACACACCCCGACTCTGACGACCCTTACACTGAGTTGTTCCATAGTGGGGATGATTTGACCACTTGGAGCAACAAACACACAAATCGAAGGGTATAAGATGTTTACCTGATTATTTTGATCTTGGGGTTCCTCATTTTGAGGGTTGGTTCCTTCGTTTGTACCAATATTCATGGCTTCCTCTATTAACATATCTTCATCAAACATCCAATAGTTGAGACAATCTCACCTTCAACACAATCATGTTTGTTATTTGAAGCTTCACCAACATCATTTCCTTCACTACAATCACTCATTTCTAAAAATCCTATTTTTCCCCACAAAAACTCCTCTTCTTCTTCTCAACACACAAAAACACTACCTTTTTTTTCTCCAAATTTTAACTCTTCAATCTGATTTTAACTTAAACAAACTAATTAACTTAACTTAAATCATCAACACTAATCATTTAGGGGTAGTTTAGCCATTTATAAAAAATGGAATAAGGGATAACCCATATTTACTATTTCATGACCCTTTTGTCCTGTAGTGCAGGGGCCCTAATTGCTTTTAGGGGCCCAATTAAACGAGGAAAAAAAACTGAGCTTAAACTTTCTTTGTACCTTATTTTAGCATATGCCTAAAGAACACGAAATTCTTTAAGCTTATTTTAGTTAATTTTGCTTATATTCTTATCGGCAATGGTTGCAATTATGGGGAGAATAAGATCATCGATCTATGTTGTGTGATGGACACGATCAAGGTTTTTTCCCCCTGAATCTGTTGACACGAGGCCTATTTCATTCAGGACATTCCCGGAAGATCAACAAAGAAGGGATCTCTTAGTATTATATTTTTAGCTCAAAAGGTGCTCGGACATTCTAGTGCAAATTGGGGATCACTTGATGATGATCCAAACACAACTGCTTTATGCAGAGAAGTTACTTTGTTTGGTTTTCTCTTAACAAATCAAACATGACCATTTAAACCAGTCCAGTTACATGGATCTTGGTTTATTGGAAAGCTCAGATTGGGTGGGAATGATATGGTAGATTCGGCAAACCTGTACGAATATGACATGTTTCACGGCACCGACATTGCCGCTGAATTTAGTTTCCGATTATTTAAGTCTTTATTTTCTGTCACACGCAGTTGAAATTTCATTTGGAAATAACACGAATAACTAGCCAGACAGGTCACTATAGTCCAGATTGATTGACTTTTCCAAAAATACAACGAAGTTTTTACACCGGCTGTTTGCCTGCCGAGACGCAACCCACCTAAAAAGGTAAGGAAAGATCCTTGACACATTCCGTGTCATTGTTCGTTTTCGGTAAAGAGGGTGTAGTGGCCCATCACTTCCATGGGATTACGCATTCGCGACCATTTAGGTGATGGGGCCACATACTCCATGTCCCGGCTGCAGGGATACGGGGTGATTCCCCTTCACGATCCTGCGAGCTGCAGAGCTACAGGGGATGGCCTCTTTCACAATTCTTCCATGAAGGTTTACTTGTTTGCGGTTTGCACATTCCTACTACGAGAGAAAGCTTCTAACGAATAATTAAAGGTAAAGAAGGTCTAGTCACTCACCTCATGTACATACCTCTTTCACGTGGATCGCTGCCCTCCATGTTGTTCTGTCGAGCGTCAACTCTCTCTCCAAGCCTCGGTCCTTCAGGTCCCGTTTAATCAATTCATCCCAAGTTAATTTCGGTCGTCCTCGTTTCTTCATTCTCCCTTCGGCTCGTCCGGTGCGTCCTACTCGTACCGGGGCCTCAGGTGGTCTCCGTTGGAGATGCCCGAACCAACACAGCCGGTGTTGCTTGAGTATATTCTCCATCGATGCTACCCCAAGCTTCCATGAATAACATCGTTTTGCATCTTATGGTGTCTTCTCAGCCCGCAAGACCATCTTAACATCCTCAATTGCGCCACATGTAGTTTTAAAATGTGTGGTTTTTTGTTGCCCAACACTCCGCCACTTACAGAAGTGCGGGACGGGTTGCAATCTTGTAGAACTTTCCCTTCAGTTTAGTCGGTACCTTACGATCGCAAAGGACTCCCTTTGCAAGTATCCATTTGGTCCTTCCTGAGTTAATTCTATGTCGGATGTCCTCGTCTATGTCTCCGTTACTCTGAACCATAGATCTCAAATATTGGAAGGACTCTTTCTTCGATACGATCTGTCCATCTAACAACATTTCTCCCTCGTCCGTTCCTATTTCATCAAAGTCGCATTTCAAGTACTTAGTCTTGGTTCTGCTGAGTCTGAAACCCTTCGATTCCAGTGTCTGTCGCCACCACTCCAGCTTAAACAAATTTCAAATGTTTCCGGACGAAAAAGTTCACATTAGATTCAATGTTTGAGAAACTCTAATTTCTAAGTAGTGGCCTTTAGCTGAAGAATAGTCTGCCAACCATATCTAAACATAGAGTGATTAGTGTGGTTGTTTCCTGTGAAGTGTGAACCAATAAACTTAACAGATGATATTTAAACCAACCCCAGGACAGAAAAGGTTACAACTCACACTTGGTACCAAATCAGATACTAATTAATGCTGAATCAACAATAAGCAAACAACTTCTGAAATTCAGAAATTTATGATCCTAACAAGAATTGAGAAATCATGTCTGCCTAAACAATCATTCTTAACAGACCGAGAAAACCAAACCATATAAAAACCGCCAGACACAGATTATTTTTTTCTTTTCTGTGGGTCCCAGTGGGCCCGCGCCCTCGGAAGACGTGTAGGGATGGGTTTTATGTCTCGCGGTTTTGAGTTAGTGTTTGCATCTCGGTGTGTAAAGTATTTTTGCTTCCTAAAATAGTCATTTTTAGCTTTAATTGTAAACTCCCTCCCTCTTACCTTTTTTTCTTCTTTTTCTGAACTCTCGTCTAACCCTCCAAGTACGGTTGTAGGATCATGGGATCTCTGTATTGGCAGAAGAGTACTCTGTTTAGTGTTGTCATGTAGCTCCCACCATCCATAACTTTTGTAGGGGATCTCAGAAACGTGTAAACGGAAAAGGTAGAGAATTGAAATCTCCGTCAGCTCCCTCGAGAAAGGAAAACAGGTGTCACCTGATGATATGATACGGCCAACCCACCATGGTCCTGTTGATTGACGCGGGATTTAATGGGCAACACTGGTGGTCTGAGTCTCTGAGACGTTATAATCACTCTTCAGCCTTTAGCTCTAAAATTTTCCGAAGATGCTACAGACACCTCGGATTCAGACCCTTCTTTTGTACACTACTATGGGGCTATAAAGCATTTTCGAAAATTTTCTACTACTTTTTCTTCTCTTGTCAGAGGTCTGACCCCATGTTTTATTTGCACTGATTTTACTTTTTTGCAACATGTACGCCTTACGGCACCGAAGATTTCAAATGCTTTTTCTTCTTGCTCTGGTCAAAAGTCTAACCCCATGGTTCATTTTTGCATTGGATTTTCTTTTTCTTTGCTACAGATATGCCATATGGCACCTGACATGGGTGTCGGATCAAATTTCTTCTGGTCGTTAGAGTTTTTAATTTTCTGGTCGTTAGAGTTCTTCATTCCCAAATAGTAAGATGGAGACCAACAAAGAGAATAGTTTAATTAGTCGGCCACGAAACAGACTCTCATACTTGGACATTACATTTTAAATGTTCCTCCGATGAAAAGTTCACATCAGACTCAATGTTTGAGAAATCCTGTACAGAGGAGGCCTTTAGCTGCCAACCATATCTAGTGGGGTTGGTTCCCCTCCACAGCATGCCTTTCGGCTTTTTCCTTTACCTTTACTTCTCCTTTTCCTTACTTACCTTTACACTTTTTTGTTGGTAAACATACTCTTGTTCCTTTTGTCTCAGCCAGTAACCCATACTCAAGAAATCAATCCAAGGAAAAGAAACACATTGTGAAGAACAACAAAAGGAATTTATAAATGTAATCACAGTGATGGCAAAATGACTCAAAAGGTTTATTGGATGGCACAAAAGGTGATTCAAAAGTGATTCAACTGTACTGAACCTGCTAAAAACTCATCTGTCATTTGCCGCCTTGATTGCCTCCCTTCCTAGTCCTTTCAACTTTGTGATTTTTCCTTTGAACTCTTGTGTCGTCTTTCAGATTCGAACGTCATCAGTTAAATGAGTGGAGAAGCATTATTGAGGTGCAGTATTCAACATAACAGTGATGTCCTCCAAATTATTAACGTGAAAACTTCTAAGAGTCTAGTCGTCCCCAACTATACAAACAACAGAATACACACAAGTCCCTTGAATGTACCAACTACAAAAACAAAAAACACTACATATGGAATCTCATGGAAATCGATCAGAAATTTAAGTTTCGGCACTTTTATCGGTAAATTAGGATGCTGAGGAATTTCACATGTTCACATTACTCAACGACTTCGTTATCCTGCTGCACAAGGCAACAACATCAAGACAGAAAGTTAACGGATTAACTAAAGAGATTTAGAGATCTAAGTGATGAACCCGCCTACAATTGGCAAGTGGGTTAGCGGCTATATTATATATAACAACCAGTCAAACAAAAAAGTAGCACCTAACTTGTTCTATAATCTAAGTATGATTTACCAACAACCAATCGTCTAGTTGTACAAGTAACTTTTATATAATCAACAATTAATCCTACTTACCACTAATTATTTATTCGACCAGAATTCTCAAATGGCTTTATATAACCGTATAAAGCCAATGAGAGGTGAAATATCTCTTAAACATGAGCCAAGTACTTCTTACTCTCGATGACATCAAATGAAAAAATGATACAATACGCTCTAAATCTCTATTTACTTACTAGCCATTGCTGAAATGGTCCATTCCATAGATTAATTATTAGAGGGCTTAAATATCTGGATGCATGACATGTTACAGATGCAAGCAAGTAATCCTGCAGCAATTGTGTGCTCTACTACGGCTGCAATTGCATCATGTTTAGGCGTGGTTTCTAGGATTACGGCTAACCTAACCAATTAGAGGAGATTCATCTCATAAACATGAAACTAGTTGCTAATTAAATTCAAACATTTGGAAGTCAACTTCGTCATCCATTCATAATCCCCCTTAACAACACACAATCACAGAAAATTAGTATTCAAAACGAACAAAAATGAAAAGAACAGCCGACAAATACAAAACGCGTTTTTTCTTAAAGGACAAAACAGAAAGTTTACTTTGACTCATCATTCCTCTTCTTCTTCACCATTATCATCATCACAACTCCAATCCTTTTTTTCATTTTCATTCTTCATGAACTAATTTGGTCGGCCACAAAAATCAAGAAATTTCATTTTCATGGAATTCAATCTCTTAAATTGCACACCCCATTATCAACATTTCTTCAATTGTCACCTTCATGGAAATATTATCTGATCATAAGTTCATAACAAATATCATCATATTCAATGAGATTGTTAAGTTTTACTACTAGCGTTTTCTTTCTTGTTTTCTTGTTCTTAAGGGAATTGAATAGAAGCAATATCTGGGTTCATGGGCAGTGTTTGAATGATCAGAAATCTCTATTGCTCCAACTAAACCAAAGCCTTGTTCGGTTTTCTAGTTTATCTCCGTCTATTACATCGGTTCCGTCCAAGCGTGGTTCTTGGCTTTCAAATACTGATTGTTGTAAATCTTGGGGTGGTGTTGGTTGTGATGGAAGTGGTCATGTTATCAGTTTAAACCTCAGTGGTGAATACATTTCAGGCGGACTGAATAGTACTAGTAGTTTGTTCAAGTTACAGCATCTCGAGAGCTTGAATTTGGCTTATAACAGCTTCTTTTCGACAGTGATTCCCTCTGGATTCAGTAAGCTTGCTAACTTGACTTATCTTAATCTTTCAAATTCGGGTTTCAGTGGGCAAATTCCAATTGAGCTTTCGCGGATGACAAGGTTGGTAACACTTGATCTTTCTACTTTTCTACCGGGTAGTACTTCATTAACATTAAAAAATCCTGATTTTGATACATTCATTCATAATTTGAAAGAACTTAAAGTACTCTCGTTAGATGGTGTAAACATATCAGAACACGGTGGCAAGTGGTGCAAAGCGGTGTCCAGTTCACTACAAAAATTGCAAGTCTTGAGTCTGTCTAACTGTTACCTTTCAGGGCCTTTAGATAGATCTCTTTTACAGCTTCGGTCACTCAATGAACTTCGACTCAGCAATAATAACATCTCTGCCGAAGTCCCAGAATTCTTAAGTGAATTCCGCAACTTGACTTCCCTACATTTTAGTTCCTGCGGGCTGTATGGAAGATTCCCGGAGAAAGTTCTTCAGTTACCAACACTTCGAAGTTTATATATGTCAAACAATAAGCTCCTTCAAGGTTCTTTACGGGAATTTTCTGAGGATGAAATGCTGCGAGACTTGGTACTGTCAGATACAAGTTTCACAGGGGAACTACCGCATTCTATTGGTAATCTCACATTCTTATCCCGCTTAGAGCTTGAGAACTGTAGCTTTAATGGTTCAATTCCCGCTTCAATTTCAAAACTTAGCCAACTTCAATATTTAGACCTTTCGATGAACGGTTTTACTGGTTTGATACCATCAGGCGATTGGTCTAAAAGTCTCATAAATATAAACCTTTCGTATAATAATTTAACAGGTCCAGTTCCTTCTGAATGGAACAGACTTCATAAACTAGTTAATCTAAATTTGAAGAACAATTCTCTCAATGGAACAATCCCAAGTACTTTGTTTAGTCTTCCTTCACTGCAGAGGCTACAACTTACAATGAATCAGTTCAACGGTGGTCTTGAGGAGTTCTCCAACGGATCCTCTTCTCCACTAGAGATCCTTGATATGAGTATTAATAAACTGCAAGGACTTATTCCAGTGTCATTTTTCGATCTCTCCAAACTGAAAATTCTCACACTTTCTTCAAATAACTTCAGTGGCATCTTAATTCTAGAAAAGTTTTTCCAGAAATTCAAGAATCTTTCAAATCTTGATCTTTCGAGTAACAGATTGTCGATCAACATTACTGGTGACAACTTTACATCGTTTCCTCAAGTTAGCACACTGAAGTTGCGTTCTTGTAACCTCAGCATATTCCCCTCTTTCTTGAGTAACCAGTCCAGGTTGACCTATCTGGACCTTTCCGACAATCAAATGAAAGGGAAAATACCAAACTGGATTCATATGCTCGGCAAAGGAACTCTTACACATTTGAATCTTTCGTATAATTTCTTAGAGGATCCTGAAAAATCCTTACCTCCTAATAGTTTTAGATGGCTGGCTGTTCTCGTCCTTCGCTCGAACCGGCTTCAAGGGAAGAATGTGATTTTACCATCATCTGCCAGTGTCTTGGACTACTCATTAAACAACTTCACCTCCATGATCCCAAATATCTCTTCTTACTTATCATTTGCTATATTCTTTTCTCTAGAAAACAATAAACTGAATGGAGAAATCCCCAAATCCATATGTGGAGCTGGTTATCTTCAAGTTCTTGATCTATCTCATAATAACATGAGTGGGGAAATACCACCATGTCTAGTAGGGTCCATTCCAAGTCTCGGAGTTCTAAATCTAAGAGGAAACCATTTTAATGGAAGTATACCGGAGATATTTCCAAATAATTGTACACTGGAGACACTCGACCTCAACCGAAACCATTTTGAAGGTCAGCTGCCAGGGTCTCTTGCCTATTGTAAGAAGCTAGAGGTCTTAGACCTTGGGAATAATCAATTAACCGGAGATTTCCCTTCCTGGTTGGGGTCTATGCCCAATTTGCGTGTTCTTGTGTTACGGTCCAACAGATTCCATGGTCCCCTAGGAAATGCGGCTGGTATAAAGTTTCCAAAGCTGCAGATTGTAGACATCTCTTCCAACAAGTTTTCAGGTACTCTTTCCAGTGAATGCTTCTTGAGTTGGACTGCGATGATGGTTAGTGAAGAAGAAGCACTATCAAATCACAAGCGCAAGATCCTAGGATTTAAGGTCTTACAACTTACCGGCTTGTACTACCAAGACGCGGTGATGGTTACAAGCAAAGGACTGGACATGGAGCTAGTGAAGATTTTAACGGTTTTTACGTGCATGGACTTGTCAAATAATGAATTTCAAGGAGACATACCGGAGACAATTGGAAAGCTTACGTCACTCTATGTTCTGAATTTCTCAAGAAATGCTCTTACAGGTTCAATACCATCAACTATTGGTAATCTTAAACAACTTGAGTCGTTAGACCTCTCGAGGAACATGTTGACCGGAGAGATCCCATACCAATTGGCTCAATTGTCATTCCTTTCGGTATTGAATCTCTCCTTCAACAGACTTGTGGGAAGGATTCCATCAGGCAATCAATTTCAAACTTTCCTTGCGAATTCCTTTGAAGGAAACGAAGAATTATGTGGGAGTCCCTTGCCTGTCTGCAAAAATACCACCGACAAGGCGCAAAAGTATGTGCATTTCAAGGGTGATGTTGATTGGCAATTCATATTGACAGGGTTGGGTTTTGGTGCTGGCATGGGAATGATTCTTGGACCATTATCATTCTGGAAGACAGGAAGGCGGTGGTACAATGAGCAGTTAAACAGAATCCTTACAAGAATTCTTCCAGAGAGACTGCATCATAAATTTTGTGACGGCGAAAGAATTGATGCAGAGGAAACTATTGAAGAGGAGCTTACAGACACGTCAGCATTCTACTACTACGACGATGATGAGGATGAATACAACGACGGAGAGTTTAATGGATACTACTGTGTGTACTGTACAAAACTAGACGGGAGAAAAGTAATACATAATCCCAGCTGCACATGCCATAAATCACCACTAAACTCTTCTTAGTTTCTTTTGTAGACCCAAATCAGGTCTTCTTTTTTGATTCATGTACATAAACTAGAGAAACCCCATTTGAGCATGGAGTAATTAGTAAAATGAGACATATAACACAATTGTAGTCTGTAACTAACTTCTGTTCAAACTTAGAAATCAAATGATTCTGACTGCTTCACATATCATATACTTGGGTCTACCTAATTTCTTGGCAGGGTTGATCATGAGGTTCGACTGTGGGTTTGTTCCCCTTCCAATCTCCTAGAAGCTATTATGGGATTTCTTAAGTGACTGTTGCCTCCAAAGTGCCCCATGGATTAGTCCAGTTAAGTTATCAGACATAAATTGACACATTTTTCATTCAGGAATTTAAACAAACAATATATGCACTGTCTATCTAAAATGTTGCTAACTTTAGAATATTTAGCAATAAGAACCAGTCTAACACTTCAATTAATCAAATAATTAGGTCAAACAAGAAAGAGTGACTGACCTGGAACTTGAGGTGCATTTTGTTGAAGTCTGACAAGTCTTTGGTTGAGCTGCATGCATTACACACAGAAACTCGTTTTTCATGACGAGAAAGGCACCTTTTCCTAGTTCTTCCTTATTGTAGGATTCTTGACTGAGGAAATTTTACAAAACCAAAATGAATTTTCTTCCATCTTTGATTCTGTTCTTTTTGTAAATATTACTCGTCATGTTCGATTGTCTATGACTGAAATGCGGTTAGTAATGGAATATCCCAAACCGGCTTGTATCTTTTATAGAAGCACCCCAGCGAACATTTATAAATGGGTCAGACAGCGCTACATTGACCAAATAAGCTTACGATCTTTTAGCATATCGCATTACAAAGAGTTGCCTTTTTCTTTTCTTTTTTAAATGGAAGTTACTAATTTTATTGGATCGAAAGATTAGTTACATTGGGTAAGAAAGGCTGGATCACAAATAGTGTTTTCTATCTATATGCTAATACACACTAACTTTGTTCCTAAAAAAAAACTAAACAAGTATTGGTTTTTCTACTTGTCTTAATTTTCCTAAAAAAAACTAAATAAGATAAAATAAAGAAGAACATACGATATTCAGATTTTGTATTAAATACCAAAATCAATGCATTTATTAGTAATATCTTTAAAATTTGTTTTCTTACTTATATATATATGCAAGACAAGATTTCTCAACAGACAGTGTATGTGTGTATACATTTTATCATGGCATCTTCCGTAGTGTTTTCATGTTTTTGGGTCTTCTTCTTTGTCAATTGGTTGTCATTTCCGACTACTAGTGAAGCTACTAGCAGAATTTCAGAAGCCAATGATGCAGGGTTTATTAGAGTTCCATTTTGGAATGTTTGTTCTCATGTCAGAAACCAAGGTGTCTGCATGGACATGTTAAGCTCAATGTATCCCGAAGAAACAACTCTGAATCTTGTTGATACTGCAATTTCTATGATAACGAAATCAGAAGACACTGGTACACAAGCCTTGGGAAATATCAATTATTTGCTTGCAAGACCTACTGAGCAAAAGGAACATCTCGATTATTGCTTCAGTCGATATTTAACTACGGTTACATCGGATCTTCCCCGGATAAAAAAAATTTCTTAAAATTGCTGATTTTTATAGAGTAATGGAAGAGGCAGAAATTGCTTACCATCGCCCAGTCGAGTGTGAAGATAATTTCAAAACTCCAGCAGTTGCTGAATCGCCACTGCGTGATATAAATAATTTATTCTATAATGAGCTGTTCATTCTTCAGGCCACCGCTTATTGCCTTCAAGAATCGGGGAAATGCTAGACGCACCGGGATTATTGAGAAATTTCTCGATAAAAATCAATCATTATTGCAAGAATGGTTGTCATGAACGCGTCAATTCCTGACGATATCTTCTTCACTTTATATGTAGAGAGTTAATCTTTCTTTTTCATGTTGATCTTAATAATAAACTCTCTAATTTTATACTCCCTTTGCCCCTATATTCAAGTATACTAATCTCATTATTTTTCCATTATCGGATTGTCTACGTGTTCATAATTTTTAGACTAATTATTCTTTAATCTCTATTAAATGTACACACAACCAAAAAGGAAAATCAATAAATCAAATGAATCTTTTAATTATTGATAACTTTTAGTGATTGAGATTTATCTCACAACTCAACCCGATTTTAAACAAATCTAATTCAATGACTTATACTAACTAATCTCTATTGTCGCCCATGTAAGATCTAATAGTTGGCTCTGATACCAACTTGTGATGCCCCAACCTAATAACATGCTTGGCTAATAGGATCACAACCTAATTGAAAGCATCAAACCTATATTAGCGATTTTAAGAATCATAATTACATAGAGTGCTAATAACAAAACCCAAACTCTCTGATATTATATAAATGCAACTCTCTCAGGTGATATGAATATATTAGTGTGTTGCTTTACATAATAAATAAAGAATACATATATATAAAAGATTCACAACATCACAAACATCACTAAAAGCTTTAACCTACGAAACGGATATCTTCACGCACACCATTTCTTCTGATTACTGAAACTGAAGTGGGAACGAGTGAGCACATCATCCCAAAGGGGTGCCCAATGGAAACCGGTAACTCTCATGTAATCACTAACATGCTCACAGTTCTAAAAGAATAACAATTTAATAAAACAATAATGAAATAAAACATTCAACAAATCATGCATCATGAAACAAATGTTACTCTAACCTCGCCTTAATCATTGGAGAAAAAGAAGGCAGAACAACCCCAATCAGTAATAGTAACATCATCCACATATAGAGTGCCCATATAAATCATGATCCAGAATATCACCATCAAGATCAGAAACTCAGATAATCAAGTATAATATGCACATGAGTGATTTTCGCAATTTAATATAACAAATAATATCAAAACGGGGGGATGTCGTCATACAAAATAATATAGAACTGGGGAATGCTAGCCTACTAAATAAGATAATAACATACAACCGGGGGGTGCCGGCCTACTAAATAATTATAATATAAAATAATAATAATCAATCGGGGGTATGCCGACCTACTAAATAATATACAACTGGGGGATGCCATCCTACTAAAATAATATACAACCAGGGGGATGCTGACCTACTTGACTTAGCCAGAAACTATGGGGAAACCACAGATACTCCTAGCAGGGAAAATATTAAAACACATATAACACAAACATAGTCATAGCAATCATCATGTTCACAAATAAAGAATTACACAAATAGGTTCAACTCGTAGATTGAAAGTAAACTTAATGATTACAAGAAGGTTACAAGAGTTCCCACAAACTAAACCTCTCTGCTTTCATTTATTTTCTCTACTAGTCTATTCTGAAACTTATCACATCTAAAAACCAGCATTATAATTCGTCTCTCTGTTTTAATATGCACCCAACAGTTCCACCTTTATTGCATGAAGATAACTATCTTCATTAACTTATTAAATTCAATTTAAATTATTATCACACTACTGTTACAACCAATCCTAACGAAACACCAAGGGGTGGCTTGTTACTAATTAGAGGACCAGTCTCTCATAGGTTCGGTCAAGTTAAAAGTCAAAGCAGTGATTAAGGTCAACGATTCCGGTCAACAACAGGTTGAGTATTTTTTTTATTCCATCTTCCGAGTCTTGTATCTTCTTCGTCCGGTATCCGATATAGGCGTTTGAGTAGTCGATTTCGCATAAATTTTTGAGATCTATCTAATGGTACTATTTTCATGTCCTAATTATTATTTTATTATTTTTTATTAATTACTGTTCATTTTAAATTAATCGAGTCATTTGCGGATAAATCGTCTCTTGACCGGTCTAATGGCGCTGACGTGCTTGCGAATCCTCACACCATGACTCCTTGGCCAGTCCTCATCTCTCCATAATTAGGTTTCATTACCTAACGCTCAGACGAGCACTATCTTAATAAATGATTAAACAAGCATTTGATCATCCTTTCACCAACTGGTCAACAAAGGACTTTGGTGCATGCTCACTCGAGCACCTGGGCACTACATGGACTATCATCTCATATAGCCGGTCCCTCCTTCACTCAGTAACTTATTTTTAGTAAATCATCAACTGATCAGCAATCAATCAAAATTAGGGTTTCGAACTGAATGCTCTGCAAATCATAATTCTGAGCAAGTTCAAAAATTAATAATTTAATGTTGAACCAGCAATCAACATCTGGATTAATTACATAATATTCGGTTCAGCTACCAGTACTTTAATTAATATTTTATTTGGTCATGCTACCAATAATTCATCAAATGAGCAATATTTGCTCAGACAAGGAATATTGATTCAACTATCAATATTCAGTAACAAATAAGCAATATTTGCTCGAATATTGATTCAACTATCAAATATTTAGTAATTCAACAATTCATCAGACGATCAATATTTGATCAGACTATCAATATTTATTCAATTATCAACATTATTCATTCGAGAACTACACGTCCCAGCAGACATGTTCAATTCATGAATCCTAGAGCATTCAGCAATCATGCTCGACTGAACAATACTTAGACTCATCGTCTAATCAAGTCAAAGACTGACTAATCAAATACACGTCTGCCTTGCAGAATCCACGTTCGTGAGACATCAATCACGTCACATGGGGGATGTCAATTATGGTTTTGGTCTGGCGGCCTACGGCGCGTGTGTTCATCCACGATGAGAAATGTGAGTAAGTCGTGCAAGCATTTGAGGGAGTTAGAAAAGTAGTGGGTGAACAATCAACCAAGTCTATGCACGACCTGGAACTGGTTAAACCACGATTTCCCACTTTCCCGCTCTTTCACTCGAGCAACCGTCACACTTATTGGAGATCAATGTGTCTACATTCTAGCAATATAAATAAGTTTCTGAATTCAAAATTGAGAATAACACAACATTGGTCGAATAAACAACATCCGTCTAACCAAGAATCATCAAGTGAGCAGTAGACTCTCTCAATATAGAAGAATTCAAACTTATTCTTCATTTGCATAAACCCACAACACATTCACAATCCTTGATCACCATTGATCTCACACACTTCTCAGGTTCCCTCCTACAGATCAACCCTATTCCCTCTTTGTGACTGAATTGACTCTGGAACAACCATTTCTGGGTTTACAACGGAGTCCTACAGATTGCTCTCTCGAACTCAAAGAATTCTCGTGCAATGCATCTATTTGAGGTTAGGCAATTTTCTCGGTTGAGGAGTCTCCATCCGCACGGTCGTCTCTCCATTTCCTGAAAAACCAGCAAATCGTCTTTCCCCATCTACAGTCCTGTATCTTTAAACTCATCAAAGAGTGACATGAAAGGAATACCTAATTTGGAAAAGAAACAAATGTATTAACTCCATATTTGTAGTGTTGAATAACTTTGATAAAAAAATGTACTAACGGGTATGGATGTCCAACGGATTTTTAAGATTGTATCCGGACTCAATCTGTAATCCGTTGGATATCAAAAATCTCATCTGCATCCAATCCATCAGCGAACGATCCAGACGTCCACCCATAAAAATACTGATGATTTCGACTAGATTTGCGGATTATGGACAAAACGCTAACCCTTAGACGTATTTGACGGCGGACCTCAAGAAATGATGGGCATGTTTTTGGCTTAAGGCTAAGTTTTAGGTCCAATACTAGAGCCAACTAAAAAAGGTAAGGGAAAAAAAATTGCACTATTAGGAGGTTGGGCTTTGATTACGCCCCTGGTTGTATTAGATTGAATTGCAGATCATAGTTATGTTTAGTTAGAGTTATCGGTCATGTTAGGTAAGAAGGAGAGTTTGAGGCCTAAATTTTTTTACTAACCCAAAATGATGAATTCTTAAAAAAAAATTGAAGGATCAAATGAGTCAAAAGAATATTACAATACCTTAAATAGTCAGGTATACTGTTAACGAGATCGAAGACCTATACATTTGTAGCTTATAATAGTCGAAACAAGGTAAAAAATAACAAATTTTCCATGATTAGGGAAACGCGATCATTCCTAGAATCGAAGAATTTTAGTCTGTTGATTGTTCTAAGTCCACCAGTTGTGATGTATATCTTTCCCATCACTTATAGCCCCCAAATTATAGGAGAGCAATCGACAATAAAGTGAAGAATAAATGTTACTCTCTATGGGGCTTGAATATTGTATATATAATTTGAGTACGAAATACCGGCTCCAGAATGAAAGTTAGGCCAAAAGCTTCAACTCTAGAGCTCATGGCCCCCGGACAATAGAAATCAAGGATTACTCACCAAATTAGGGCCAAGATATACAACCTTTCCTCCACTCTTCCCTCCTAATCATGAAACAACTCTAGGAAACCCTACTAAAAAACCTAAAGAAAAAAAATGGTGAAAAAAGCGACGAGATACACAACCTGCTCCAACACCTTCTTTAACACCATATGAAGCCTGTCATAATCGCTATTTGCGAGCCAACATAATCAGAAGAAAACACCAGCTCCCGAATCATCTATTATCCATCAGTCAGGGTTGGTAAATCCACACTTCCGTTCCTTCTCACTCACGTATTATTTTTTTCCATGATCAGATTCTTTTTCATATATTAACTTGACCGTATTTTTTAACATGCAATCTGATCCGATGCACGGGGTTAAGCTATCAACTACAAGATCTTATTTTAACTTGATCAGATTCTTTTTCATATATTAACTTGATCGTATGTTAGGTATTTTTTTTAAATGCCATCCGAGCCGATGCACGGGGTTAAGCTATCAACTACAGGATCTTATTTTATATTACGTGATCATATTATAAATCCATATACTAAATGGTGTGGTCTTATTGTATATTACGTGATTGTATGTTAGGTATTTGATCATATTATAAAGCCAACATTAACGATAACTATGATATGATACTGTACATTCTTACATAATAGGTATGGACGAGCAAACCTAACAGCGTATACTACGTAGGATATTCAACTATAAACAAATTCGTGCCAGGGAGAACAGAGGCTTCGCAAACAACTTCTCGGTATCAAGAGACCAGCGCAACGGTATAGGTTTCTGGACGAAGAAATACCACTAGAATCCAGCTCCGATGATGATAGTAGTTCTGATTACGACGACTCAGATGAAAATGACATATACCAAATTTCCCAGAGTCGAGATGTTGATCATTCAATAAGTAATCAAATTATATCAGGTTTCACTAACTTACATCAGATATAAATCATCAACTGTGTATTTGGGAATAACAAATGTTGCTCAATATGCCTCTAATACTTTGTAAATTTGGGACATTTTCACAGGATTAGCTATCAAGAAATTGGATTTCGGCGCACCATCTCATACATGCAAGCATTGTGGTGCAATAATGTGGTTCCAGGAGAAGACACAAAAATCAAAAATAACTGATTGCGAGTTTAGCATATGTTGTTCCAGTGGTAATGTTGCGCTCCCACTTCTTAAGGAATGTCCAGATTATCTTCGGGGATTGTTGGACTTTAATGGCCGGCCGCGTCCCTCCAAGTTCAGAAAAAACATAAGGGAATACAACAATATGCTCGCTTTTACCTCAAACGGATCCGGATTTAGTGGAAACATCAACAAGAAAGGTAAAGGTCCATTGACATATATACTTCAGGGTCAGATCTATCACAAAATAGGTTCTCTGGTGCCTCCAGAAAACAAAGAACCAGGATACAACCAACTATACATATGTGATACAGAATTGGCACAAAAAGCTAACCGTCGGAAGAACATATTTTTTAGAAAGGAGCATAAAAATGAAGCCCAAAAGAATGGTGTAGTCGGAAAGAAAAATTATATACAGAAGAAAAAAGAGGATGAACTGGATTTGGAAGTGATCACTAATTTAATATCTATGTTGGATGAAAATAATGCATATGCAAAGACATTCAGGTATATATAAGTCATGAAACTATATACTCGTCGTTACTCACTGCAATAAGTAAGATCTGAATGTATTAATTTTCACTATATACTTGCATCAGATATATATAAATTATTAACTATATACTTGATATTCAGGATGGTTATCAGTAACTATATAAATCATTAACTATATACTTGATATTTAGGATGGCCAGGGAAAGAATGCAACGACAACCTGCAGTTGAGTTACGCTTGCGAATCATTAGCCGACGAGAAAGAGATGCTAGGCAGTATAACCTACCAACGTGTTCAGAAG
Organism: Papaver somniferum; assembly: GCF_003573695.1. Classification (NCBI taxonomy): domain Eukaryota; kingdom Viridiplantae; phylum Streptophyta; class Magnoliopsida; order Ranunculales; family Papaveraceae; genus Papaver; species Papaver somniferum. The sequence continues at coordinate 19,518,149 of NC_039360.1, read as the reverse complement.
TGGCAGCTTTGATAGTCCAGAATCCTACTGATGATGATGTGTACAGGGACATCATTGTTGAGCATAAGAAAAATGGTTGTACTAGAATCAGTGAAATACATCCATGCTATATGCCAGTGCAATTCCCTATTTTATTCCCCTATGGGGAAGATGGTTATAACATGGAAACTGCATACAGGAACGTGAGAATAAGTAAAGATGGTGTGTTGAGAAAGCGGCAACAGATCACCATGAGGGAATAATATGCATTTAGGCTACAACAACGTCCTGGTGAGCGACAAAATTTAATTCGCGGTGGATGTTTGTTTCAGCAATATTGTGTGGATGCTTATGCATGTATTGAAGAATGTCGACTTAAGTGGGTAAGAAATAACCAAGAGCATATAAGGGCCGAGTTACACAGTGGGTTAAGAGATGCACTATTGAAGGGAGATACAACGAGAAAAAGGGCAAAAGAATTGTGTTACCCTCATCTTACACCGGAGGCCCAAGATATATGATGCAACACTATCAATATGCTATTGCAATCTGTAGGAAAATTGGTGTTTCGGATCTCTTTATAACTTTCACCTGCAATCCCAAATGGAAGGAAATTACAGAAGCTCTAGCTCACATACAAGGTCAGCGACCAGAAGATAGACCCGATATCGTTTCTAGGGTATTCAAGATAAAATTAAAGCATTTGATGGAAGTTCTCCCAAAGGGAAAACATTTTGGGAAAGTCAAAGGAGGTAATTTTCAATTTATTTGGTTGCATATTATATTATGTGTTGTTTAACTTTGTACTAATTTGTATATTTGTGTATCTACAGCAATCTACACTATAGATTTTCAAAAGAGGGGCTTACCACATGCCCACATTTTATTGTTTCTGGATAAAAAGGATAAACCAGAGATACCATCCGATATTAATAGAATTGTCACAACAGAGATACCTGACAAGGAGAAGGATCATGATGGACACAATGTTGTTGTTAACTACATGCTGCATGAACCCTGTGGACTTTTAAAAGATGGTTCACCGTGCATGAAAAACGGGGTGTGCTCAAAAAGTATCCAAAAGATTTCAGCCGCGAAACCAATGTTGACAAATATGGTTATCCAATTTACAGGAGACGCGATAACGGCAGAATTGCCAACAAAAATGGTATTGATCTGGATAATACGTGGGTTGTTCCTCATAACAGGAATTTGATAGTTATGTTTGATGCGCACATTAATGTTGAGGTATGCAATTCAAGAGGGGCATTGGTTAAATACTTATTCAAATACATCAACAAGGGTAAAGATCGAGTTACTTCTATTCTCGAAAAAGATCCAAATTTGAATGAAGATGCAGGGGAAGAGGAAGTATTAATTGATGAAATAAATAATTACTTGGATTGTCGGTATATATCTGGGGCAGAAGCGTGTTGGAGGATTTTTGATTTCAACATTCAGTTCCGTGATCCATCAGTGGAGAGGCTACCATACCATTTGGAGGGTGAACACCAGGTAATATTTGTCTCTTTCCTTACATTACGTATAAAATCCATATTTGATAGTTTCCGCATATAATTTGTTTTTTTAATAAAATAGTCCTATTGTAACAATGAACAGATCAGTGTCGCACTCATGAACGACTGTGACATTTAGATTTTTGGATTTGTGATTATTTGATCACGTTTTCTCCTATAAGCACCGGGTAATATATCGTGATACAGACGATGTAGAAGATGTATTGGATAATCCAAGCTCCAATGTCACGAAATTTCTAGAATGGTTCGAAGCAAACAAGAAGTATCCAGAAGCAAGGGAGTTGACTTACGCAGATTTTCCATCTGAATTTGTATGGGACAAACAATTGAAAGAGTGGTGACCAAGGTAAAGAGGGAATACAGTCGGTAGACTATACAATGCTCACCCGAGTTCAGGAATAAGATATTTTCTCCAAATTCTATTGAATGTGTGCAAGGGGGCACGAAGTTATTCTGAGTTGAAAACTGTTAAGGGAACCACTTATACAACTTTTAGAGACACATGTGCAGCTCTTGGATTGCTATAGGACGACAACGAATGGCACGCTGGTCTGCAGGAAGCATCAACATACAACACAGGTGACTTATTGCGCCAGATGTTTGTCATAATGTTGATTTTTTGTGAAGTAACCGATCCAAAAAAATTATGGGAAAAAAATTGGAGTTTGTTAGCCGAAGGAATTCAGCACCGGGAGAGAAAAAGAAGGCGGAACTTACATTTGGAACTTACTGAATCCCAGTTAAAAAACCTCATCTTGGTTGACATCGAAGAATTAATGAAGAGATATGGTAGAACTCTTGCTGAGTTCCCATCCATGCCTATCCCAGAAAAGGAAAAAGAGTATGCTTATAAAAATGAATTAATAGACGAAGAGCTCGATTACGATAAGGAGAAACTAAGGAATCAGCATATTAGCCTGAAGAATGGTCTTAACTCGATACAAAGGGAAATATTTGATGTTGTTAGCCAGTCTACTGAACAAGGTAACGGTGGTTTATTCTTTGTTTATGGGAGCGGTGGCACTGGGAAAACTTATCTTTGGAAAATTATAATAACCGGTCTACGTGCAAAATCCAAGGTTGTTTTGGCCGTTGCATCATCTGGTATAGCATCATTGTTGCTTCCCGGAGGAAGGACTTCACATTCTCGGTTCAAAATACCAATAACTTTGGAAGATAATTCCACGTGCGATGTTAGTCATCGAACTTAGTTGGCAGGGTTGATATGTAAAGCTGAAATAATAATTTGGGATGAAGCACCGATGATTCACATGCATGCTTTTGAATCTATAGAGCGAACTGTCAGAGACCTCATGAATCCGAGCAAGGACAAGACGAAAAAAAATTGTTTGGAGGAAAAACTCTTCTACTAGGAGGTGACTTTAGACAGATATTACCAGTTATTAGAGGTGGAAGCCGGGAAAATATTGTTGATGCTTCTATTAGTATGTCAAAATTATGGAAGCACTTCCATGTATTTGAGTTGTCAGAGAACATGAGATTATTGAACGAAAATTGTAGTTCTGCGGAGAAACAAACGATATCCGAATTCGGCAAGTGGATTTTGGATCTTGGGGATGGGAAACTACCAGCAAAAGCAATAGAGGGTGAAGACGAAGAACCAACATGGATTAAGATACCCGATGACCTGTTGATTAAGGCTGACTAAAATCCCATCGAAGCTATTGTTGATGCCGTTTATCCTGATTTGATTGCTAGATTTAAGGATAAGAATTACCTAAGGGAGAGATGCATCTTAGCACCAAAGAATGAAATTGTAGACCATATAAATGATTACGTGGTGTATATGCTTCCAAGTGAAGAACACGATTTTCTGAGTTCGGATTCAATAAGTTCCCAGTCATATGATTTTGAGAATGCAGAGCTGTCATACAATCAAGAATATCTAAATGCTCAAAAACTATCCGGAGTACCTAATCATGTGCTTCGATTGAAGCTTGATGTGCCAATAATTCTTACAAGAAATATAAATCCAAGTGCTGGGCTTTGCAACGGTACGAGACTCGTTGTTACCAAAATATGCGCAAGAACTATTCAAGCTCGGATTATAACGGGAAGTGGTGCTGGTAGGAGTGCTTGCATTCCAAGAATAGTGATACAACCAACAGAAACTCGCCTGCCTTTTATCCTGAGAAGAGTGCAGTTTCCTATTAAGGTATATTTTGCAATGACGATAAACAAAAGCCAAGGTCAGAGTATCGACAACGTCAGAATCTATCTTCCAAACCCAATTTTCTGTCATGGAAAGCTCTACGTAGTAGTCTCGAGGACAACAAGCCAAAGTTGGTTGAAGATTTTAATTGATAAAACAAAGGATATCGTTCCAGAAGGATATATATACTCAGAATGTGGTGTACAGAGAAGTATTCAAACATTTGCAACAAGTAAGTGATCTCTCTGGCTCATTCTACTACATTTATATTGATACTTTAAGCGATAATACCATTTCTATAACAAGTTGTGCTCTTAATGTTTCCACTCCAAAAACAAAAAATATTTATGATGCAAGGAAACAAACCTAGAGAAAATCATATAAATGACGAGGAGATAAACGAAAGCAATGACGAGAGTCAGGCGACTGATGACGAAATGCCAATGTTGGTTGAAGATAGTGATACTGAAATATCGCTATTGGTTGAAGATAATGACGATGAAATGTCGTTGTTGGTTGAGGATAGTACTGACGACGATGGATAAAGATCAAAAGACATTATTTGGAGACCATACTACTTGGAGACTGCTTATTTCTTACAGAATTTTTACAATTATATGGATTTTTAGGACTTATATTTATTACGTTTTTGGTTGATCTAAAACAACTCTTCTCATGGCTGTTTATAATGATCATGAAATATAGGGGAGAAGGGACTTGATTGTTTGCAAGTATGATCACTATTTTAAGACAGTCATAGTCTTCATGGAATTGTGTTTATTTGGAAATTGGTACCAAACTCGAATACTGTGTAATTAAGATAATTAGACTATATACAGGTTAGAGGCAATACTAAGCATCCAAATGTTTTATGTCCTTCACTAACTCCTGCCCATCAGTAATTTATCCAACTTCGATTGGATTTTGTCAAGTATCCTTATTCTGGACATAAAGTACCCAGTGAACCACTGACACCGACGATCAAAGTTAAAAAAAAAAATTAAAAAAAAAGATACGCATAAATTTTAAAGTTATCTTAAACAACAAACCTTATCTTAAACAAGAAACCCTAATTGCAACGTAATCTCTACCTTAATAAATATACTCAATGCAATCGTAACATAAATTTATCATTCTGAGGTAAAAGTTTCTTCTCTCTATAATCCTTATTTTAAACATGACTTCATCTATCTATAACACCTAAATTTTTGATGCAGGAACAAGCAAAAAATTTATGGCTAATAATTTTGAAGAGCCTATTGCGGAACACGAGTACACTAGCATTGATATTGTGGGTGATGGCTTCTTTGATTGCACTGAAGAATTCTTGAACAGTTTGGAGTGGGAGAATATACCACGGCATGTTATTAGGCTCGAAGTAGGCATGACAATTGTAGTTGCTAGAAGGATGGTTCACAATGTTCCAAATAGAACCCCATTTTTGGTAAAAGGATTGTCTAATAAGCTAATTAAAGCTGAAATACTTAGTGGAGAAGAAGCTGGAAATGTTGTTTATATACCTAGAATTTTATTCAAGGTTTACTACTATGGAATGGGTGTAATAAGCATTATTCATAGAAAGCAATTTCCAGTAATTATAGAAATCTAAAATACAAATATGGAAGAAACTTTTCTTCATGAATAAATCATGATATTTTGTTACTTAAATGATTTTTCTTATCTATATAGTAAATAAACTGTTGTTTTTACTTCCTTCGTGCTTCATTGATTTAGCTCCTTAACTAAGAAAATTAAGCAACTAGAATGGTACAGTTGGCCAGCAAAAAATATGCAGACCTTTCGTCCAAATAGAACTCCAAACTGTCACCCAATTAAGTACAGTTACTATGCAGACCTTTCGGAAATCTATAATTCTTCCCTATCAAAATCTATATTTGTTGGAGTAGATAAATACAAATTTAGAAAACAACAAATTTCCTAATTAGATAAGCACATATTTATACATTCCAACTAAAATGGATCCCGAATTTACATTAATAGATTTGATTTGTTACTTCCCCTACAAGATATATATATATATATATATAAATTATTTAACCCTATTTACAGTTTTAAATACTAGAGCAGCAACCAACCAAGGAAATGAGGAATCATGACGATAAAAAAATTTAGAATTCTAAGGACATGGGATACCAAACAATCAGACACCGATAAATTTTTCATCTTTCATATGATTTTGCTGGATGAATATGTAAGTTATTATATTCTGTGAATGTTATTTATGACTTATTCTTAGGCAGAACCTAATGAAACAATAAACAAGGAGAACAAATACATGTTGTGTTGTCCAAAGATCATTACAAGAAACACATCCAAAAACTAAAGGAGGAGAATGTGGTAACTATTAACCACTTTGCAGTTTCAGAGGTCAAAGGAAAATGGAGACCTATTCCTGGAAATTCAATATTATGCTTCAGCGATAACACTCATGTGACCGTGGACACCGTAGACAATAGAGAAATACCGCTACAAAAATTCGCTTTAACTGATCTTAATGAACTTAATCAAAGAAATGGCGACGTAACTCATTTTACAGGTGATTTATCAATATAATCTCTTATGTCAACTATAATTTATTAATCTAACTATGATACTATTCCTTTATATAGACGTGATGGGAATACTGGTGGGTATATCAAGACTAGAATATACATGCCAACCATCCAAGCACTCTCAGATTAAAAGGGAGATTTTACTACATACTAAAATCTCCTCAGCTAGAGTTACGTTTTGGGGAGATGTTGCTAGGAAGATCGGAGAAGAGTACTTAGAAGATACCGACAAATATGTTGTTCTTACAATCACCTCAACATTGGTGGAGAAATTTAATAGTAAGTCATGATAATTTATTCCACATAACAGCACGTATACTTTTCATTGAATGAATTGGTCACCAATTAATCCAACTTTTCAGATGCTTATTGTCTTTCAAGCACAATGACAACAAAAATTTAAGTGGATTTACCAATACCCGAAGTTAAAAACATACGCGATAGGTAACTATTTGATTATGCCTATGAACCCTGTAACATCTGATTATTTTCAAATACAACTACACTAATAACATTTTTTTTCAATAAATAGATATGGACCCTACTTGGGGGTAATGCTTATTGATTGCCAGAGGAAACAACCAAAACCAATCGAAGAAATGCTTTTTCATAACAGAATGCCTCTGGGAGAAGGATGCGGCTTAATTCACAATGAGGAAAATTTGAGAAGATCCATAAATACTTATAGGTTGGTATTGATCATCTCATTATTTGCTAATATTTTATATAAAATAGGAAATGACCTTTACTAGTATTACTTAGCATGCCCAGATTGCAATTCAATGGAAAAAACAAACTTAAGTGGAAGAGAATGGGGCGCCCCATGCAATTGCAAAATTAAAAGACATGTACCAAGGTAAAAATATTACTGCACTCATTATGTCTTAAACCTAAATAGCATTAAACTAACAAAAAATTAATCGGCTTAATACTTGCGCAGGTATAAGCTGAAATTGCGTATATAGGATGAGTCTGGAACTGGAACATTTGTTATTATAGGATATGTTGCTGACGCTCTATTCGACGACAATGAAAGGGTCTCAACGTTTATGCGAATTAATGCACTAATGGGAAAAGTATTTACCAACCAACGACAATACATAACATATATTGCCAACATATATATAACAGCACCAAACTAATTTTCTTTTTTGTTTTTGTGCAGAAAATGTTGGCAGAAGAAGCAATTGACATAATATTATTGTCCGGGCGCACATACATATTCGAAATACGGATTGTTGGGGAAAAACATTCTGCCTACAGGACTGTTTATGTGAAGAAGATATACCATGTCAATCATGAATTAGAAGATAAATATGAAAGACTGCAAGAAGTTGAAAAACAGGTACGAAATCGAAAAATGCAACAGAATTACCGACCACGGACACCATCAAAATTTGATAAGAAGGCTACGCATTTTCAGAATCCACCGACTCCTTTGCAATCTATGAAAATGTTATCCATTAGAGAGGTAATCATTGAATATATGCTTACAATTACTATTCAGCATAAATTAATTCACGTAGACTATTCACTAACAATTCCTAGTTCATGCTAATCTACAGGAAGAAGCCCAGAACAATGAAATGGAAACATTAGAAGAAAAAACACAAAACACTGACATGGAGACGGATTAGAAGATAAATGACAAAAGACAACTTAGCCACATAACCTGTTTGGTTTATTTTTTATTTTTTATTTCTCAGAACTTGTTAAGTTTCATGAGTGCAATATATTCAAAACTTCTGTTTTATTAATTTTTGGAACAACAATACCAGAATTAATACAACCTTTCCATTGAAATTTATATTTTAACACCGGCCAAACTCTTTCCCATAAAATTGATTCAACCACCAAAATGTCACCTTACTAAGTAACGTTATTGAGGAAACAATGGATTCAACCACCAAAATGTCACCTTACTAAGCAACCCTGTACATCAAATCCTGCCAGTCACTGATGTAAAGCAAGATACTACCTTAGCTGAATTTCCATCCCTTTAAGCTGGAAGTTAAAAATAGAAGCAACTATTGAACCCCCTGAAATAAACCTACCAGTCACCGATGTAAATAGAGGCTCATAACTACACGCCTTTCCTGTTGATATTCCTCTGTTGGATGTTCCCGAATTAAAAAAATTCTTAAACCCAATATCGCACCAATCTAAGTGACATTTCTGAATCTGGAAGAAGATTTAAACGGTCTGATCAAAATAAAAAAAAAATATTTAAAGGGTATTGACGGCCATAATTAAAAATAATCTTCATCCAAATTCCTTTGAAATATTCTACAAAATTCCTTTCATAATTATATATATCTACGTGAAGACACATCCAAATGATATTCTCATTTTCAGATTTTTATCTATCTAAATTCTATTCTTATATATCCAAAGGATATTCCCATTTCCAGATTTGTATCTATGAATGATAAACATACTTGATCCCTTTTCCAGATTTATATCTATCTAGATTTTAGATTTATATATATCTAGATTTTATTCGTACAAATCTATGAATGATAAATATACTTGATCACGAAGGAAACTACCATATATGCGTGTATATAAAGCATACAAGGCTGCACGCATAAACTCACATCAATACAACGATCATCACAACAAAAAACTAAGTGTTCTTGAAACCATTATACCATACCAACAGCAAGATGAACAGCAATAATAAGGTTTCTACAAAGAAGGTGTCTTCCAAGAATAGCAAAGGTATGTGTTCCATTATAAGTCATATTTTTTACTTAATGTTTAAAATATGAATTAAACTATAATAAATCTGCTATGATTTAATTTACATGTTTTTTGTGACAATGTAGAAAAATGTACTGCGAAGGTAGTGTACACACCATTAAAAGACCTGAGATTCAAACAAACTCAAAACAAGACGATCAAGGTGAAAGTACTCAAAGTCTGGAGATATGAATCCAAGAAAACTGGTGAAGTGTGGAGCCTGGAAGCGCACGCAATAGATGAGGAAGTAAGTATTAGACAGCTCATACTTTAAAAAAAAAAAACTTTGAAACAATAAAATAAACACATTGTATGTTTTCAGTTGAAATTACAGGGTACGCAGATGTAACTTAAGGTGAACAAAGATAACATTGATATGTTCATAGGGAAAATTGAGGATGGATGTGTATACGCCATTCAGCGTGTAACCCTACAGGTTCCCACTGGAGGATATAGAATTGTAGCTTACCATTATTTTATGTGGCTGAATAAATACGCCAAAATTCAACGGCTAGAAGTGGATGCATCCACTTTTCCAACATAAATATTAACTTTCTTGCCTCTGGAGTTGGTACCTGGAAGGAAAAACGATAACCAGTTATATACAAGTAAAAGCATAAACCAAGTTTTATTACCAATCCAAAAATTTATCCTCTTTAACTAACATCTTCAACTGTTGATTTGTTGTTGCTTATCTTTCAGATGTAATTGGAAGATTGCACTGCATATCTAACATCGTCATCAAAAAAGTTGAGGAACATGATGGAACAAAAGATGTCAACATGCGAGAGATTTACATCACTAACGATGATGGGTACTACTTTTTTCATTTCAAACTAATTTAATACAGATTATAAGATCAAAGAACTAACACTTACTATTACCTGTATTAGGGGAGAGACGATGAAGATAACTCTATGGGGTGACCTAGAGATTACAATAAATGATGGAATACTAGATAGTAATGAAAATGCCGCAATGATCATCATAGTCACTGGAACATTTGTCAAAGAGCGCATGGGTAAAAAATGCATATAATGTATACATAAACAAAAACTTAAACCAACTTACCTAATTTAATTGGTTATTATTACAGGGATAGTCAATCTTTCCACTACACAAGCATCAAGAGTATTGTGAATTTGGATTGTGAACAAGTTCAGCAATTTAGAATAAGGTAAGCAAAACATATAATATAAATGCAGTTTATAGATAATCACAATAAAATTAAACCATACTACTGTTTACACAGGCTTGGAGAAGAAATTGGAGAAATAGAATAGATACACCTTGAACAAGAGAAAGATCCTTTTGAAGACAAAATTTCCCTCTATGAAGCCAGTCAGATGCTGATGGACTATGAAAATACGGTAAATACAAATTTATGTTGCAGTTATACATTAACCTATATTAATTTGAAACATTTAAGAATATACGTAAATGTGATTCCGATTTGACATAGGACAAGGAGTTTTTCTGTCCTAAAACAAGGATGGACAGACTACTTGCCCAAGATGCAAACAGAACTTTGATGGAGAAGTACTTCCATGGTAAGGGAATAATATAAAACATGCCAATTATGTGATGTGATAAAGAATGAGACCTAATCTAATTACTATTCATTGAAACATGTATCGGATCACCGTAAGGATCAAGGATAACACAGAATATGCAGATTTAACAATTTTCGGATTTAATGTGGAGAAGATGCTGAAATATACTGCGGCTGAACATGTTGCATACGCTGAGTGTTGCGAGAAGGTAAGACACTTATCTACTCTTATGATTAATACATTTTATTTCCAAAAAAAATAAAAATACAAAACTGAAATGTTACATGATTTGTAGATGGGTGAACCAGAAAAAGCTACACAAGTGTTTGATAGACTAATTGGAGAAAAGTTTGGATTTAAGCTAAAGATGACTGAAGACAACATCGAAAAACAGTCGGACAGTTACACAGTTTTGAAAATTCATACTATGGTGAAAAAAAAAGAACATCTCCAATGAGCAATTGGGTCCGAAAACACCACAAAAAGACAAGCAACATAAGATCAGGCTTTTGGAGGATAAACACGCCAAATAAAAAAGCAGCAAAAAGGAAAGAGGCTAAGGCGTATGGTAATTGAAAAGGAAGATGATGAGGATGCTGAAAAAGATGATGAAATGGAAGAGTATTTGTATGAAGAAGAATATGATGAAGATGAAAATGCTATGGTGGAAAAAAGTAAGACCACCACTGAGCAAAAAACAAAGAGGCTAAGGCGTATGGTAGTGGAAAAAGAAGATGATGAAATGGAAGGGGACTTAGATGAAGAAGAAGATGATGAAGATGAAAATAATGAAAATGTTATGGTGAAAAAAAGTAAGACCACCACTGAGAAAAAAATAAAGAGCCTAAGGCGGATGCTTTTAGAAGATGATGAGAATATAGATGAAAAACAAGATGACGAGGATGAAAAAGAAGGTGCAGGTGATGAAAACAGAGATGAAGGTGATGAAGATGAGTAGAGTGCATATGATTCTCTGTTAGTGATTTGGGTAGGATAATTTTATTATTAATTTCATTTTTAGTTATTCTTTCTTATTAATTTCATTTTTAGTTTCATTCTTAGTGATTCTTTCTTAGTTCATTTCAAGTAAATGTTTGAGAACTATCTTAGTAACAGTTGTGAATTATATTTTCTTACAATAGGACACACACATCTTTACATTTTCAACACAAATAACAACTCAGTTAACTTAGCCCCGTGCAACGCACGGGGAAGACACTAGTTCTTTATATAAAAACAGAGTTTTTTTAAGCTACGTGGTTAATAGGAACTTCTGGTTGATTTTGGCCCCACCATTCTAAATTTGAGCCAATAAAATTTCGGGAGAATCTTTTAGATCCACAAAATGTTATTTGACCAATCACAATTTCCTAAAATTGTGAAATTTTATTTAATCTAAGAAACAAATATAAGCAAATAAAACATTACCAAAATAAAATAAAATAAAATAAATTGTTCATCATGATTTCATCATAAAATTAAATCAATCGTCAATTATCAAAATTAAATCAATCATATGATTAAAAAAATATTCATAAGGAAAAAAAAAATCAATGTCCAATGTCCATTTACATTCTTTTTAATAAAATCCCCCTATTACATCTCCAAACTACGGGTAAAAAAAATGATTGCAATTACACTTTCTATTGGTATTAAACACCTAAACAAAAACATAAACATGAACCTGAATAAAAGAAAAAAATAATTTACATCAACGATTAAAAGAAAATACCTGATTTGAGGGAGTCACGCGGTTTATAATCCTGCAAAAATAAAAATAATACAGAACCATTAGGAGTATGAATTCCAAGAAAAAAGAAATGGTCAGCAGCAAAAAAGAAAAAAAAATCATTAGGAAAAAAAAGAATCGTTAACATTAACAAAAAAAAAAGGGAATATAATTTTGAAAGATATCAAAATAAATATGGATATCAAAATAATAGGGAAGAAAATGATTTCCAAAGGAAGAAAATATTGGAATATGATATTGAAATAAATGTGAATATAAAAATAAATGTGAATATGTATATTATTTCCTAAGAAGAATTCTTTTTGTTCCGGAATTTTTTTTTGGTTTATCACCTCTTTATTTAAGGCTCATGCGCAGATGTGAAAATCCCATTTTTTTTCCTGTTTTTTTTTTTTTTTT